>NW_024401716.1:348261-367815 GCF_016859285.1 Xiphias gladius | reverse complement strand
GTATTTAACAATCTATTGGTTTGTTTGTATTAGTGTTAGGGGTTGTTTGTAAGATCTAATATATTTTATTTTGTCTAATTTATTTGTTATATTGAACACTTTGTGGATCCACATAGGAAAGCAGAAATACTCAATGAAACAAAAACTGACAAAAAACCACCATGCCGTCCATTGTAAAAGTAACATTCTATTCTGACTATAATTGTTATATGGGAAAAACCTTTCGAATAGTCATCTTTGGACATCTTTGATTTTTTTCTATTTTCCTAGTTTAATATATTCAAACCGTATGAATATATTTGAATTTTAGGACACATCGTCAGTAGTGGACCCCAGGATCATCGAGCGATTCAGCTATTATCCACTAAACACCGTCACCTTAGGATGGCCCTGCCAAGGTTGATCAAGCCCCGGAGTGTGTCCCATAGCCAATTAGGTTTTTGTTTGTGTTAAAGTTTTCAATCCTATTTTTAAAAATTGAATTCCTATACATAAATATATATATGTAAATATATACATATATATATAATTTTAAATTTTGTACATTATAATTTAAAATTTAATTCCTGAGTCGGAGTGTATTTACATTTTTTTTTTGACATATTGTACAGTTCCCCATTTTGAATCATTTTGAAGTTCTGACTTGACATCTCACCAGCACAGACGAGCTGTTAACACCGCTAGGTAGCTCAAGTCTGGCCAATCAGGGCCAAAGCTTCAGGACGGGGTTAGGGTTAGGGTTAAGGTTAGGGGGTTAGGGTTAGGGTTAGGGTTAGGGGTTAGGGTTAGGGTTAGGGTTAGGGGGTTAGGGTAAGGGTTAGGGTTAAACATGCTTTCATATGATTTTAGTGCGCAGACGGTTCCAAAACACAGCAGATGTTGATTTTCTGGGTCTATTCGCCGAGAAAACTTCATTTGACTCCGACGTTAAATTTGAACGTCTTATAATTCTTCCCAGAGCCTTTTAAGGGATGTGAGGTGAAGGAGGTGAAAAACACGATCACTGGTAAGGCAAATATGGATTGATGGGAGTTTGTGTGAACACTTTGCAGCAAATGTTAATATTGAGCTTAGCAAACTTCATTGAACTCAAATATTCATTTGAGCTGCTAGGTTCTTAATTCTTGCCAGATCTTTTTAGCAAACTCTCTACTTTAGGAAGACAGAGTCGTCGGGCCTTCCAGGCAAACTCAAACTGTGTTACCTGCAGTTTGGTCTGCTGCCACGATTAATGCAGCCACTGATAGGGTAAAATGTACTTAATTTAGAGGTAGTGAAGCTAGTTTTACAGACAACTTCTAAAGGCCTGGCTTTCAAATGAATTCTGTTTAAAATAGTCTGTTATATAGGCTTGCTTTGGGTTTGGGATGCAGTCATATGGGACCTGGGACATGAGAACTTAACCCAGGAGGGAATAATTACATTTATTGCAATTATTGCCTCATGGGACCTGAGAACTAATCCCAGGAAGGAATAATTGCATTTATTGCAATTATTGAATTGAATAAATTGATTTGAAGTATGTTGGCCCTTAGAGGTGAGAGGGCCAATTACACTTCAACACGAAGTTGTTATTCCCTTATTCACTAACCATTTGTCTTCTTCCACAGCATTTATATATTTGTCTCGGTATAAGTGCCCCGTAAGTATTTTATTGATACCCCATACAGAAAAGGCTGTAGTTCACAGGCTGTGATTTAAAGTGTTATCGAACATTCTATAAATTCAACTTTCTGAATTTTTCAAAAAATCAAAAACTCAGTTTTTTAAAGTCAATATAAACTTTTGTTGTAATTGTGCATTTATCTGTATTTTTTTACAGATTGGAGCCTCACTTATGTCCAGTAATGTTGGCAGTTTATTGGTCTAGCAGGAACAGGAGCAGCCGGAGGCATCGCTGTTGGGGGATTTGAATGGAATGTTAGAAACATGGTCTAGGACTATATCGGATGTGCAGTGTTGTGCATTTGCCTCATGGCAAAACAGCTCAATTTTGGTCTCATCAGACAATAGAACTTTCTTCGAGCTCACTTAAGAGTCTCCCATGCATCTTCTGGCGGTAACAGTTTACAATAAAGTATTGTACTGCACACAGCTAACTTTGGTTGAATGCAGAGTCTCTCAAATCTCAGCTTCTGAAGCTTCAGATTGTCATAGGTCCCTTGGTGACTTCCTTTGCTTCCCTTTATCATATATATTTACTCATTCAGTTGTTGAGGATGGCCTGCACTGGGCAAATTTACGGCTGTATCATAGTCTTTTCATTCTCAATGATTGAGTTAACTGAAATAACTGTACTGCATGTTCATTGTTCAGTGCTGGAAATCTGCTTCTAACAATCCCCTGACTTGTGCTTTTCACAAGTCAGGGGCAGTTTTTTTTTAAATCTTCTTGGTGTGGGATTTTGGTGACTAAATTTCAATAAATTTGAACCTCTTGATTACACACAGGTGATCTCCATTGAATCAATTATGTGACTTCCAAAACCAACTCTCTACACCAGTGATGATTTAGGTGTGTCTTATTACAGTAAAGTAGGTGAATACACATGTGCAATGTCAACCTTGTGTTATCCTTTGTGTATTACATTCAATATATTAAAAATTAAGTACAAATAAACAGTACAATAGCAGACAATACGGACAGTGGAATTTTTGCAACATGAGCATGTGTGTGTTTGTGTAGGCAACATGGGTGCTGGTGGCTCTGGGCTGGATCTTTATCCCTGTTTACATCTCTGCTGGTGCGGTGACCATGCCTGAATACCTGGCCAAATGCTTTGGAGGCCAGAGGATACGCATATACATGTCTGTTCTGTCACTCATCCTTTGCATTTTCACCAAAATATCTGTAAGACACACACACTTTTACATTTATTCATTTGGCAGATTATTTTAACCAAAGTGACATACAAATTAGGTACAATCCTAGACACGGTAGAAAAAAATTTGTTTGTGTATTACTGTGTGTGTGTGTGTGTTTGTTACCCAGACAGATATCTTTTCAGGGGCATTGTTCATCCAGGTGTCATTGGGCTGGGATCTCTATCTGTCCACAAGCATACTGTTGCTGGTCACTGCTGCTTATACCGTGGCAGGTAAACACACACACAAACACACACACACACACACACACACACACACACACACAAACAGGCGGACACAGACAAACAGAAAAAGACAGAGACAGACACAGACACAAACAGTGCAAACCATGATGAAGGCCGGTATAGACTTCAGACTCTATTTAGCTTATGTTACATATATGCTTACATATATTTCCTAGCATTCATTGCATTATTGCAAAATTACAACAGGCCAAACAATCCAAAATGATGAAGAAAGGTCTGCATTTCAGGCAATTCCTCCACCATTGCTATAAAATAAATGAGTCACAGGGACCATATGTGGTAACATTGTCCCCGGTATCTGCGACTTCTAGCAATACAGTAAAAGCTACTTTGCTTGTTAATAGTAAAATTGCCACTATGTGACTCTATATGTGTTGTCACCAGTTCTGTCCAACAGTGATGCAGTTTTGTCGGATCCTCGCACACACACACACAATTCTTTCTCCTACAGTCCATTCTCATGAACGTAAATAAATTTAAAAAAAATGAATGTGCTTTTGGTTTTATTTTGTTCATTCGGTCAAAATTCAGTCGGTTGCTTCCTGCTTTGTAGGCTTTGTAATTGTGTCCTAACCAAAATAACAGACATGTCCATTTTCTGAGTAATTTTCTGGTTCTGGCACAGGATAATTTTTCTGGCTCTGGCACAGGAAGATGATCTCTCCATTCTTAATCCCGCCTACAATGTTCTTATTGGCAATTTCTCCCGCCATGGGAAACAGCCACCAATTAGCACAACAGCAGACCTGGTTGAATCACTGAACAAATCAAAAAGAGGTAGGTGGTGATTCAGAGGTTTGGAACCAGATTTCCAAGTTCAGCACCTTGGACAGGAAAGCAGGGGGATTCTAAAGACTGCAGATTTGTTGATAGTTGTGAAACCCTAATAACAGCTGAGGATAATATTATTTTACATCAATAAAACAAATAAGAGACTTGCTTTGAGGCGAATTCTAACCTGCTGTCACTGAGCTCTCACTTCAGGTCAATGCATTAGCTCACACTGAACAGAGGTAGGGTAGAGTAGAGGAAGTTGTAACGGCGTCTGTTTCAAAAGTAGTTTAGCTGACTCCGCTAACATTCATTACCGGAGCTGGGAGCATCAGAGCAACAGACAGAAACGAGTCAGGCTGCTCTGTGTTGCGCCCCCCCCCCCGTTTCCTCTTTCTGTTTCCTTCACAGTTAGTCTTGTAGTAAGGTAAGAGACAAGACTCAGTTTGTAAAAATGTGTAGCATGCCATGATGTTCTTGCATCTTGACTAATGATTTCAATCACCTAACTTTAAGGAGCCACAATTGAAGCAATGTCAGTTTCTGATGACGTAACAGCATATCTTGGAATTTGTATTGTGAAAGTCACAGTTACTACTGGCAGTTACTACTACTATCAATTATTTGCATCTGTATTTATTAATATTTTGTTTGTCCATTCATTATGTAATAATCCACATTATGATGAGAATGTGTTGTTATTTCTAAAAATAATGTATTAGCGTGTATATTTTAGACATATATCAAAATATATGTACTTTCTACTGGTATTTTCAGCCTCATAGCATGATGGTGAAAGTTGTTTTAGGTCTGCTTTAAGTAAATGGTTATCAAAACACAAATAAAATGTAGATGCGTTAGTAAGCTTACTCCTGAGTTAAATCTATTATTTGTCCCGAAATAAAAATGCAGTGAAGTACTATCAGAGCAGTCCAATCAGCTGCAGCATCCAATTACTGATTTCTAATAAAGGACTTCCTGAGAAGCATGGTTTCCTGTATCCTTGCTCAACCCTCCTACGGGCAACCTCCTTGCTCCTCTGAACAAAAATAAGGGAACTTTGACATCGCTCATTATGGCGGACCAGATTGGTATCTGGTTCAACTGTTTACAGGCTCCTGGTTGATGTCCATTGACCCCTTTTCAGAGGGTTTTGTGAACCGTTTTGGTCTTCACAGATAGCATCTTTTTTGTCCACTGAAGTACTGTTCACCATAGCTGTTGCATGTAATGTCTTGATGATGTATTACACCACTCCAGTTAGGTCCTGAATGTGTTGATGAATGGTTTGTAGTAAGTGCTGAATCCTTATGATTTAGAGACTCTGCTAGATGGGGTCTACGGATGTTTTGTAGCCCCCCGGAAATAATTGGGTGGGTTAAAGACTTGGACAGGATAATTAATCAAATCACTCTATGGAACTGCAAAAGAAGGTGCAACAAATTAGCTACTGGATTGGTGATTTGATGAATTACAAAACGCGGATATATTTTGTCCTACGCTACAGTATGCTGATCATAGTTATGCGATGGAAACCTCAGTGAATTTCCTGGCCCCATATTGTTCATGGCAGCGGTGCAAACCATGCAAATATATAATATTATAATCTATAATATGTAGTTGTTGGGGGTAGGTTGTGAGGCTGAGCTTCCCAGCATGCTCCGAGGAAATCCATTTATAGCTATTACTTTAAGTTAAATTGTGTTATAAATTATCACAGATGTTACTTGGTACATGGTCATTAGCAGGGGTGGAAAGAGTACTGGAAATTGTACTGAAGTTAAAGTACTGTTAATTAAAAGAAATTTCTCAAGCCAAAGTAAAATTGCTTGTGTAAAAATGTACTCAGCTAAAAGTATAAAGTAAGTCAGTTAAAATTTTCTCTGAGTAAATGTTACTGCCTTACATTTTTAAAAGGGGAAGGGGAGGTGATAAAAATAATATACAACAAAACTATTAAATTAAAGAACATCTTTAGGCTACCGGGCACATATGTAGGCATATATGCATTGATATTTCAATGCATATACGCCGTTCCTAGGTGAGAACTGCACCAAAAGCAACCAATACATTCAAGTCAGGCACTTTAAAGCCTGTGCCTACAACTCCTCCAAGTCTTCAAACATTGCGTTGAATATGCTGTGTAGTCACAAAAGAGATAATCAAGAAAGATGATGCAAACCTCATTGACGATAGAAGTGAACGTAGAAGTCACAGCTGAAGGATCCACCAGACCAAACCAAGCATGCACCATGGTATATTTGTACCTGGGCAGGTATACCATGGTATACCTGCTGCAGGACAGAGATGATGGTAAATCCGCAGCCTTAGATTTAAAAAGTGCCACATTTAATGGCCATGCATAGTGGATTTATCAACATCTCTGTCCCGCTGATTAAATCATGTGGAAATGACACAGGGCTGCTGCAAAATAACTACACACACCCTAAACACATCAGACTGGTCAATTATAACTCCTGATCGGCCGAGTATTTTACCTTCCTGTGGGAAATTTTGTACTGCAGTGGTTTATCAAAACGGTGTGTCATTGCCTCCTTCAAGATTTCATGTGTGCATTTCATATTTTAATTCTTAAAATACATTACGTTGCGGACCCCGCTGTCTCACATTTTAAGATACGACATGACCATCTATGATGTGACACAATATAAATTAAAACTGAAATGGCATCAAATTAATGTGATCATCTCTGTCTCTCGTTCCATCTCTCAACTCTCCTTCATTTACTCCTGCATATAAAGTTAACACTTTAATAGAGATTAACTTCCATTTACTTCCAGATTTTCCAGCTACTCATCTAGGCTTTGCCTTTTCTTTTCTTTTTAATTTAGTGGCAGTTAAGCTGCAGTTCAGCCCTTCTCCTGGTACTTTAGCTCACGTGTACAATATGACTCCCATTTAAACTTGTTTCACTGTTTACACCACAGTTTACACTCTTCAGCCCTTTTTTACTATTCCAACTCTTCATACTACTTCAACTGATTCTTCATACAAATTCAAGCCAGCAATTCAGTTTAGCTTCAGCTTTTCCAGAAGGAAGCAATCCCACCGCAATTTCTTCATAAATTGCATTTTCTAGTTATTATTCCACCATTTTTGGATTCATGAGTCCTTCTATATAAAGTTCGATTAGGATATTATCAGATGTATTCAGTTTTTCATAAATTTCATACTTTCCAAAATATTCAACATTTTGTCTGCAATTTTTCCAATAGAAATGAATGGATGGAATGGTTGGAATTGCCAGTTTTTCACCTAGAAACTTCAGATTTAAAGTGTTCTGAAAAAAGCGTTAAACATTGTAAACTGCTCTGAAAGAATTCTGCTTAATTCTTCCTCACAGCCACAAATTTCACTCTTCACATATAATGTTTTGCCAGAGCTTGGGAAAATTTGTGCTCTTTCAGACAATGTCATTACCAAAGCACAATGACATTCAGAATTTGAACTACGAGCCTCAAAGTGGCAGGAGTACCATCCAAATGCCCCACAGACTACAATACAAATTAAGAACCACATCTTATGAGAAAAAAAAAAGACCCTTTTTTAACTTGATGGATTTTCCACATTTTTGACACCAGGAACAAAGAATTGCACAGCTTTACACTGTGCAGCAAAGTCTTGTAGTGCTCACAGTGTACAAACTTTGGCAATAGGGTTTACTGTCTTTGACTGAATAACAAAAATTTGAAAGGTGCGCTGAGCCAAATCACACTAAAGTCTGTGTGTCACTCAGCAGAAACCAAGCATTTAAAATCACTATGGCTACTTCTAAGTGCTGTTGGGCACAAACACCGAATCAGATCAGTTGATTAGACTACTTTCCTGATGTCTGCGGCGATTATCAAACACTTGACTGACATTTCTGTCAAAGTCCTGCTACATACACTTTCCACACTATATAAAAGACACATGGATTTACACATACTTCAACAGATTTCACTGGAAATAATTTTTAGCTTAGTTTTAGTCAGGAGACTTTCTGCGGTTAATTTCAGTAGGTGGTGAGAAAACACACACAGATCAAAGTAAAGCCTCCAAGACAGTTAAAGGGGCTTAACAGAGACAGACACATAAATATATAGAGAGACACATGGACATTTAACTTTATGAAAACATGCTCATACACAGAGAAATAACATGCTTTGTATATGCTCCCTTTAGGCTCCATTTTCTGCAAGCACAATGTCTCCCCCTTCACTGCTATGCTGATGACACATATATACTTTCCATTGACTCCTTGGAATTCCAAGTCTTATCACATCCATCCTTAATTGCCTCCAGAATGTGAAATGCTGGATGGCAAATAAACTGTCTTCAGTTAATTGACAGGACAAAAATGATTGTTTTTAGTCCGCCCAACCGGAGATCCTCAGAACAATTGTTTTTAACTGTTCCAAGATTGATGCTAGTGCAGTGGCAGCTCCAAAGCTTTGGGATAGTCTTCCGCTTATAAATCAAATGTTCCCCCTCCATTGACAAAAGACATAAGACAAAACTCTGTACATAAATCTTTTCAAGGGCCTTTGCTTGCTCTTGATATAATTTTACTTCCTATTGTTGTGCCTTTAATTAAAATTTGTACAGCACTTTGGTTAACTTGTTTTAAACGTGCTATATAAATAAATCTGATTTTGATTTTGACTTACCTGCACTGTGACACAGTCAACACAAACTCTACAAATCTTCGAAACTAAATCACAAAATATGTTGTTTGCCACTGCCTTTAAAAATGACCCACATTAGTGTTTTCTGATCTGATCTGGTGCCCCTATTGGCAGCACAACATCAAAAACGCATGTAACTGTTACATGATTCATATAAACATTTTCTGATCTGCCACCTCCATGGTAATTAATTGTTGATATATATATATATATATATATATATATATATATATATAGATAGATATAGATAGATATGTATGTATGTATGTATATATATATATATATGTATATACACATACATTTATCATTATATTACTATGATTATAGCATAAAATAAATTTATATTAAATCGGTATATCTATTATATAGGTTCTTGACAAGCATGATACATAGTTTAACAACTCTATATATGCTGTTGACAAATAAGGTAAGACGTCAGTCATTAGTGGATTTCTACAACACAAATTAGGTATTTAGTTGTGATGTTCAAGGTTAGGCCAGGGAATGCATTGTCAGTAAAAGTTCTCACAAGTACAAAAAGGCAGATGTGTGTGTGTGTGTGTGTGTGTGTGTGTGTGTGTGTGTGTGTGTGTGTATGTGTCTCTGTGTGTGTTCGCAGGTTATAGTCCCGAGATCTCTGTCAGCCAGATCTTTTTCTCATGCCAAAGTAGGCAGTGTGTTCGAAGGCTACCTCAAACTGCTGCCTATGTTCTTCATTGTCATGCCAGGCATGATCAGCCGAGCATTGTTCCCAGGTCAGTCTGTCTTCCTCTCTCTGTTCAACTGTCATGTCAAAGGTTCTTTATGCTTAAGTACATGCACCATTTTGATTTGATTACTACTTCATTAAACCAGACTTTCAAAGACTGTCTTTTAGCCAAGTATTTTCCCGCCATGGACAGGGTGGTTTAGGGGTCTACAGTCAGTGAGGAGATCTGGGGTTTAGCCCTGAAATCTTTGAATGAGTCTGGGGTCACCATTCAATCAATAAATATTGCAACATAAATGATAATATAATATGAAAAAACTCTAATGAAGATACGTGTTAATTAGACTGCATTATAGTGTTCGAGTGTTTCTAATATTCTTCCCCACTCACATTTGCATAAGGAGTGTGCGAAACATTACAAAAACCTCTTAATACAAGGCAGCCCAGTTCAACATCGCTGCTAACTACATCCTCAATGATAAAAATATAGTTAAATTAATACCTCTCTGACAGGGTCAGTCCAAAATGAGCATTATTATCTTTTTAAATGTAGAATTTATGCCTGGGCTGTTGTATTACATTGCATCAGAGTATTCAGGTATAACTTGTAAAGTGGCCAATGAAACTAAGTAATAGAAACAATGTCCAAGAAACTCATCCTAGCCTGTAATCTGACTGAATTATTATTTCACTTAAGTGAGATACTTCAGGTGGCCTGCCTTATATAGCAATAAATTCACTAAATGAACAAACTGGGTAATGTTATGTATTAAGGCACACCTGCAAGGCTCTGTCATCTGGCTGCTTTGGTTTTATAGGATCAGAGGAACAGATAAATCAGATTTTTTAATCAGTCTGCATGTTCATGTAGACACACAATGGGTCCATGCAAAAAAAAATGCTCTGCCAAATCTAATTCTATGTTGAAGTTATCAATTTGACTGAAAATGTTCACCACTTAATTCAGAGTAAATGTATATTTGTTTACTTAACTTGCTTCATTTTAGTAACCTGACAGCATAAATGCTGGTCACTGTGACCTCACTGTGTGTTGAATAACCTTTTCTAGTATATTTGTGAGTTTGATACAGGTGGGTTTACTGGTACGTACTCCCTCCAGGAAATAGCCATACAGTATGCTTGCTTTCTAAAGTCGACACTGACAAACACTTTCACCTTCTCCAGCCTGCTTTAATTTGTTGCCAAACTAACTGCCAGCCATATAAATTAAAGTATTACAACCTAAATATTGTTGCAAACTCAATAGAGTCTTTGTGTAAAATTTAGCTTGCCTTAAGCAGTGACTGAATCAAGATTTCTCGTCAGGGCTTACCGTAGCTGTATGCACTCACTGCTGAGACAATTAAGTATTACAAACCCACACAAACCCATATGCTCGAGTCAACTCAGGTGCTGCTGATACCAGCTCTTGTATCAGTGCTATCCTCAACACTTCAAATATGTGCCGAATAAGCCCATATGCTTTGGCGCCCACCAGATTCATTCATGCATGTCAGTCAGACAGTAGTGTCTGTGCTTGTCAGCCTATTAGCCTTTAGACTTTGGAGAGACGTGCTCCTGCAGTTCGGTTAAGTTACAAAACTTTAATGCCTGTTAATGATACTAATTGTTTTGCATTTCATTTTAATTTAAATAAATGTCTGTTAAGTCACTATCTATGGCTGAATGAGACAACACAAAGGTGATTGAGCCTATGGCCAACTGACGACAGCATTGTAATATTCATATATTTGTAGTATTACAAACTGGGTGTCTGTGGTGGTGCCGTATTAAGTTACTGCTAATCCAAAATACACATTTCCTACTGCTGCAGCTTCACATTAAAAGCATTTAACAGGTGAAACACAAGTTGACTTTTATTGTGAAGTAGTCACTGGAAATACAGTGTGTTTGCCAGTGACCTTACCACTTATCACTGTCATTCATCAAAAATGCATCTACAAAAGACAATTGTATCCAAGCGGATCAGTTTAAAATATTGCAGGGAGTTCGCTAACCATACATTGTATATAAAAATGGATGTAGACTCCAGGTCTGAAAAGTGAAGCCAATGCAGAAGTGCCATTAAGTGCAATACCACTGAGGGCCACTAGGGGCTGGCTCCAAAAAATCTCTGACTCCAATAGACTCTCGTTCAAAAGCGTCAACTTCTCTTATGAAATTCTAAGTCAATATAGTGGTATATCATTATGGTGTCATTAGCTAAATTCTCTCCTTCTGATCAACGGTCCTTCTGAAAATAATTCCATAACCAATTATATATTTGGGAGCGTGCCTAGTTTGATTGACATATCTGGTCTGCAGCCAGTCTGAAGGGATTGGGCCAGGAGTGTCATTCACAGGTGAATTTGAGATGCATACGGTGTTTTTATTAAATTGTCTTGTATTTAATTAATTGTTTATAATTAATTTCTGTAATTTTTGTATAATTACTTGTTTGTAATTAATTGTTTATCTTTATTTCTCAGTGGAGTAGGCATTTTCCACAAACATGTTTTGCTGATCGTTAGCTTGTAATAAGTTTTAGCCCCACCGTGATTTACTGTAATTATAGCATGTTCTTCGGTTAATTGTACGAACAGACGTTCCAAGGATTCTGGTATCCAGTTTTTTCAGTAAGTAAATGTTTATTTTCTTAATAATTTCCAATTTTAATGTACTTTGTATGCAATTTTTAGTCAAGTATAATGTGTACAATGCACCCCAAAAGTTGGAATGTTTTTTCCTAGGTGTTTTGATCAGAAAAGGGGAGACCATGAGCATCTGAATTAATATCACAGTCAACGTGAATAATGGATGCACTTTGCTAACGAAGCTAGCTAGCACTAATGTTATGATGGAAGCTGAGGAATGCGAGGGAGAGATGAGACAAGTAGAAATGAGGATGCTAAATAAGCAAATGGGACAGCATTGATTCTTAAGTTTGATGTAGAGCTAAAACAATTCACAGGTTGTAAGATTTATTTACTGCAATGTCGATTGGAAGATTAAACACCAAGAATGTGATCAAAGTAGTGACTGACACTACAGTTAACTACTACACTTAAATTGCCTTACAGATAAGCTGGAGAAAAAATTCCCTCATCTATAAGTGAAGTGACTACATCCCTTTCTTGAAGTTAATGTAAAGGATCACAACAGGAAATCTTAATAATATGTTACTTTGAAGTTCTTTCACTTTGGTGTGTCTCATATTCAGTATGAGGGCCTTTCGTTAGCCTAGAACATTGTTTAAATACACGTTTAAATCTCTATTTAGAAGTGCTGTTCATTCACACAACGATCATATCACAAAAAAGTTAGAACTGTATATTATGTATACTACACAATGTACAGAAAAAAATGTGTCATGTAGGAGTTTGTTCACTTAATACTGTCAGTTCATACGTGATAGTCCTCAACTGAACTAGACATTAATGCACTTATCCTGACAAGCTCGCATCTGTATGTGATTCATTGTGATTCACAGTGTCTTAACTAAAGACTTTTTTCTTTTACTGCAATTTGAAAGGAATCCACACCTTTAACAGATGTGTACTGCTGGTACCACCTTAGAAGTATGTATTAAGACATACACTCTTTAGTGTGTACTGAACAATTGACAGTTGTGAAGCAGTTAAGTAATTGATATCACATGTCCTTATATGGTTTTTCATTTGATGGAGATTTTCAAAAATGTCAGTGTTGTACAGCCCATGTACATTAGTTTTGTTCATAGCTAACTGTTATTGTAATTGAAAATTGTGTTTAATGTGCCTTTGCAAGTTGTGATCATAGTTTCCTTTTCCAATTAATTTTATATAAACCTATAAATAGTACTGAGTGCATTTTCCATCAACTACCAAACCCGCTTGCCTGGTTTTTACACATTTATCATATGCCTCATAATGAAACTAACCGGACACTTTAGTGTATCATTAAAATTGATAAATTCATATCAGATATACATCATAAAACCATCAACAAACTTAGGGCAATAGCTTCATAAGTACCTTTATTGCACGTTAAAAACTGTATTAGTTTCGACAATTTTATCATCTATAACCAACACTAGAAAAGTGTATAAAAGAATGTAATAAATGTATGAATTAAATAACTTGTTAACTAAAAAATAAAAATAAAAAATACAGCTGTGGATTTAGGTAAAGATGAACTTAACTGTCACTAGACAAGTTTGCATAATAGAAATAGATAGTTGAATCTCCAGTGCAACATAATTTTTAATAACAAGTATAACTTACAGTAGAAATGAGAAACTAAAACATAATAATAATACTTAAAATATAGCTTACAGCACTTGGTGCAGCAGTCTGTACACTATGAGTAAAGTCCAAAGCCTGGGTAAAGGAGTAAAAGCCGCCTTTACAATTAAACTAAGCTTAGTGCAACAGTCCATAAATTGGCTGTAATGCATAGTTGAAAAAGCTATTGCAGCAGTGCATAAGTAATTGAAGTCATGTGCAAAAAGTCAAGGAGCCATCATTTTTCATCAGTCCTTGTGCGTGAAACAGTTTATATGTAGCAGCTCACAGCTTTGGGAAAGAAACTGTTCTGAAGTCTATTCATGTTAACAATTTCTTGGTTTAATTAGGTCACTATGAAAGGGACAAAAAGTCAATCTGATAGGATATTTAAATGTAAATTTGCCCCAGTAACAACCTCTCTCTACTAAATAAGTGATGCTCTGGGAACAGCACACTGATATCAACTATAATAATTGAGAACTGTGAACTATATGAAATATGAACTCTAATGTTTAAAACTATTTCAATCTGTTACAGCTACAAGTGTTAAATTAAAATGGGGCTAAAAAAAATGCATTAAGACTCAACAGCAAACAAACTGTCACACATGAACATTTCACCCTCGGTGAATTTGGGCTTTAATGGACTCACCAAAACAGTTTAAAAAATATAGTTTCCTTTGTGGTGAAATGACTTCCACAGTGCAAAAATAGCCCAGGGATGTCAGACCTTATGTGAGGGTGATGTAGAAAGCTGCCACTGGAACAATGAACAATGAACTTACAGTATGTAGCCATAACATTGCTAGCAAACTTCTGAGCTTGATTGGCACCAGCCTTCCACCTGCATCTCTGTGTGTAGGTCCTCCTTCTTTGCTGCGACGAGGTTAACACTTGACACATCTCCCAGGTAATTCCCCCCGCAGTGGATGGGGAGGATATCTGGGACTGCTATCCTTGTAGAGACTGGTGGCAGAAGGGGTGAAGGCTGTTTCACCTCAATCCACTCCAGTCGAACCAATGGATAGAGATACCATTAACACCAGGGTTGTTCCCCATGGTGTCTGTAGTCCACGCCGGATGTAGTTGTCCCCAATGATCCAGACCTTGGCTAGATGGAAAAAACATTGTAATAGTGAGAAATGTATCATATTGTAGGCTATAGAGAAGAAGGCAAAAGAAACAGCCCTCTTATTATGAAACGAAGAGGACCTAAAAAATGTTAATGCACACTCATAACGTTAAACAGTACTTAATTAATTTAACTGGGAGGATACCAGAGAATACATGTTAATCAATACTGTTTTGTGAGGTAACCTTAACTTAGTTAATTGAGCTAATTTCCAACTGCTGAGCACGTTGAGACGCCAACAGTCAACTGTAATAATATTATCTTTTTGTAACCATAACTGAAGGACATTGACAACCCGCTGTCACTGTTAAGATGCACTAAGTTAGGTAATGTAACCTTAGATTTGCAGAACCAATTATTAAAACACAATGTTATAATATGTTCGCCCCGTGCATTCTTCCCTTGCAAGCAATATGAATGTGGACAACCCGATGAAAAATATTACTTCATTACCAAGGTTGGAATTGAAATAAAAAAGGAATATACCAGTCACAAAAATGAAACAAAAAGGTTGTAACATTGAAGGTGGTTGCTCAAGCTGACCCTCCTGTCAATTCCTATTTATTGACATGAATCCCATTATGATTATGAAAATATTTCTTAAGTCTAGGCCTACAAATCTACTACTGTAAATATCATTCTTCATTTTCAAACATGTTGAATTAAAAAACACCATCTGGTTAAAAATGTCTCATATCCCTTTTTCTTGAAAGATAAACAGAGGGATCAAACTAGTATTTTTACTTTAATATTTAAAAAACATTTTGCTGCTATTACTGATGTACTTTTACTTAAGTATGATTTTCCATGCAGGGCTTTTGTTTGTTATGGAGTATTTTTACATCGCTGGTACTTTTTTGGTACTTTTACTTTAGTAAAGGATCTGAATACTTCTCCCACTGCTGATTATATATATAGCTGAAGAGATGATCTTGACTGACGTACAATTAATTCATGATATTTCTAAAGGCTGGCAATACAACGTTCAAAATGAAGATATATAACTAATGCAAACTAAGCACAGGTTACACTACAACATTACCTTCGCTATGATAAATTTACAACAGCAGCGCAATATTCATAGTTCGCCTGTGGGTATAACATTGTCTAAATTGATAAGTAACAGTAACTGACAGTAACATTTAGGAACCTTCCTAAGCAAAAAGGATTGTTGATTGTGGTTGCCGCTTGTTGCAGACTCATGCCGTGAGCAGCATAAAATCAGATCACTGTTGCTCACAGAATACAGGTCTGCACACAAGAAATATTGAGGTAAAATAAAACTTGAACCTCCTGGCACTTATGCTCCAGTGACAGGGGCTGAACACGACATGGGGGACAGGAGGGGCTCTGATTTGTGTTCTGTCAGAACTTTGCTCTCCTCTTTCCATTTAAAACACCATTCCATTGTTTCATACGCAGCTATGATTGGGGTTTAGTACATAAAATACCAGATGTGATGAAGTATCAAGGTAATGATACAGTAAAGATTTGGGGCTTTGCAGGAAACATTAGGGCCTTAAGCCCCATGAGGAAGATGGACAATTAACCTTTAATTGAATCATTGATAACACTGAAAAATTAAGATATATTCTGGTCATTATGTTTTTGTCAGAAAAATATATGTAACTTCTCCTTTGTCTTTCTCTAATTTTTTCTTATAACTACATCGGTCAGGTGCATCCTGTTAACATTAATTATCCTTGAGATGTTTCTTCAGCTTGATTGGAGTTCACCTGTGGCAAATTGAATTCATTGGACATAGTTTAGAGAGGCACACACCTGTGTATATAAGGTTCCACAATTCACACTGCATGTCAGGACAGAAACCAAGCCATGAAGTCCAGGGAATTCTTTGAAGCCTGCTGTGACAAAACTGTGGCGAGGCATAGCTCAGGGATCATCATATATCAGGGCAAGGGTAGAAAACCATTAGAAAACCACAGTGGCCTCAAAAATTGTGAAATAGAAGACGTTTGGAACTGACAGGACACTTCCTAGTCGGCTGTCCAGTCAAACTGAGTAAGCGGGAAAGAAGGGCCTTGATTTTTAATAAACACGCTTTCACTTTGTCATTATATGTTCATGAATGTAGACTGATAGACAAAAATGTCAATTCATGCATTTAAAATTACATCCACAACAAAATAAAATTGTGAAGGGGTTTGAATACTTTCTGAAGCCACTGTAGTTAATGAAGGTTTTACATCTTATTTTTTTTCACTTCTCTGTGTTTGTGTGTGTCTTTGTAGATGAGGTAGGTTGTGTGGATCCACTGGTGTGTCAGAGTGTATGTGGCGCTTCAGTTGGTTGCTCCAACATCGCCTACCCTAAACTAGTGGTAGAGCTAATAACTGTGGGTGAGTTGCACAAACACCCCTCTCTGTATTAGTTTTTTTTTAGTTTTTGTACTTTAAAATGTTGCACTTTAAACTCTACATACTGTAGTATGTATACCACTTTAGAGTACTGTGGAATAAATTGACTGTAAATATGAAGTAAACTGTCATTACTGCACCTACATTATGAAACTGATGCTGACAGATAGCGCTCTAACTACCACATGAACACATCTTGAAATGAAAACTGTTGCAGTTTGATAAAAAAAACTAACAAACAACCAAGCAAGCAAAGAAAAAAACACACAAAAATCTTATTTCAATTTTCACTTAATTAGCTTTTTCCAGAGCTTTCAACATATCTTATTAGCAGATGAACTTTGTTTGTTTGTTATCGACCCATCAAGCTCATCTAACTACTTCAAGATTTTGGAACCTAAGAGATTGCATGACTGATGATGGCAAACGATGCTTTCATTTGATTTCAGTGCGCACACGGTCCAAAATCACAGCAGATGTTGATTTTTGGCGTCTATTCGCCGAGAAAACTTCATTTGACTCAAATATTCATTTTAAATATTAGGCTCTTAATTCTTGCCAGATCGTTTTAGAAAACTGTCTACATTAAGAAGACTTCAAAAGAAAGGTAAGTATGTGCTTTGAGTTGAGTTGGTATAAGCATTTTTTGAAAACGCAGTACATGTTTGATTTGATGTTCATTCGAGACGAGAGAGGGAATTTGAACATAATATAGTCTAAACAGCTCATTTCCTTTAGAACACATCTATTTGTATAAGATATGTTGTCGACCAGTCAAGCTCATCTAACTACTTTAAGATTTTGGAATCTAAGAAATTCTATGACTGATGATGGCAAACGTGCTTTCATTTGATTTCAGTGCGCAGACGGGCCAGAATCACAGCAGATGTTGATTTTTGGCGTCTTTTCAGCGAGAAAACTTCATTTGACTCAAATATTCATTTGAGTTGCTAGGCTCTTAATTCTTGCCAGATCGTTTTAGAAAACTTTCTACTTCAAGAAGACTCCCAAAGAAAGCTTAGTATGTGCTTTGAATTGAGTTTGCATAAGCATTTTTTGAAAACGCAGTACATGTTTGATTTGATGTTCATTCGCGACGAGAGAGGGAATTTGAACATAATATAGTCTAAACAGCTTGTTTCTTTTGGAACATACCTATATATATATATGTATATAAGATATGTTGTCGACCCCTCAAGCTCATCTAACTACTTTAAGATTTTGGAACCCAAGAAATTGCATGACTGATGATGGCAAACATGCTTTCATTTGATTTCAGTGCGCAGACTTTCAAAAATCACAGCAGATGTTGATTTTTGGCGTCTATTCGCCGAGAAAACTTCATTTGACTCAAATATTCATTTGAGCTGCTAGGCTCTTAATTCTTGCCAGATCGTTTTAGAAAACTTTGTACTTTAAGAAGACTCCATAAGCAAGGTAAGTATGTGCTTTGAATTGAGTTTGCATAAGCACTTTTTTGAAAACGCAGTACATGTTTGATTTGATGTTCATTCGCGACGAGAGAGGGAATTTGAACATAATATAGTCTAAACAGCTTGTTTCTTTTGGAACATATATGTATATAAGATAAGTTGTCGACCCCTCAAGCTCAACTAACTACCTTAAGATTTTGGAACCCAAGAAATTGCATGACTGATGATGGCAAACATGCTTTCATTTGATTTCAGTGCGCAGCTTGGCCAGAATCACAGCAGATGTTGATTTTTGGCGTCTTTTCAGCGAGAAAACTTCATTTGACTTAAATGTTCATTTGAGCTGCTAGGCTCTTAATTCTTGCCAGATCGTTTTAGAAAACTTTGTACTTTAAGAAGACTCCATAAGCAAGGTAAGTATGTGCTTTGAATTGAGTTTGTACAAGCACTTTTTGAAAGCAGTACATGTTTGATTTGATGTTCATTCATGACGAGAGAGGAATTTGAACATAATATAGTCTAAAAAGCTTGTTTCTTTTTGGAACATATATGTATATAAGATATGTTGTCGACCCTCAAGCTCATCTAACTACTTTAAGATTTTGGAACCCAAGAAATTGCATGACTGATGATGGCAAACATGCTTTCATTTGATTTCAGTCAGAGGGCCAGAATCACAGCAGATGTTGATTTTGGCGTCTTTTCAGCGAAAACTTCATTTGACTCAAATATTCATTTGAGCTGCTAGGCTCTTAATTCTTGCCAGATCGTTTTAGAAAACTTTGTACTTTAAGAAGACTCCATAAGCAAGGTACGTATGTGCTTTGAACTGAGTTTGCATAAGCACTTTTTTAAAAACGCAGTACATGTTTGATTTGATGTTCATTCGCGAAGAGAGAGGGAATTTGAACATAATATAGTCTAAACAGCTTGTTTCTTTTGAACATATATGTATATAAGAAATTTTTTCGACCCCTCAAGCTCATCTAACTACTTTAAGATTTTGGAACCCAAGAAATTGCATGACTGATGATGGCAAACATAAGCCA
>NW_024401716.1:317761-347761 GCF_016859285.1 Xiphias gladius | reverse complement strand
TTAGATGAGCTTGAGGGGTCGACAACATATCTTATATACACATGTTTATAGGTGAGTTCCAAAAGAAACAAGCTGTTTGGACTATATTATATTCAAATTCCCTCTCTCGTCGCGAATGAACATCAAATCAAACATGTACTGCCTTTTCAAAAATGCTTATGCAAACTCAATTCAAAGCACATACTTAGCTTTCTTTGGGAGTCTTCTTAAAGTTGAAAGTTTTCTAAAACGATCTGGCAAGAATTGAGAGCCTAGCAGCTCAAATGAATATTTGAGTCAAATGAAGTTTTCTCGGCGAATAGAGGCCAAAATCAACATCTGCTGTGATTGTGGTCCGCTCAAGACTGAAATCAAATGAAAGCATGTTTGCCATCATCAGTCATGCAATTTCTTAGGTTCCAAAATCTTAAAGTAGTTAGATGAGCTTGAGGGGTCGACAACATATCTTATATACATATAGGTGTGTTCCAAAAGAAACAAGATGTTTAGACTATATTATGTTCAAATTCTCTCTAAAGTCATGAATGAACATCAAATCAAACATATATTGCCTTTTCAAAAACGCTCAATAAAACTCAATTCAAAGCACATACTTAGCTTTCTTTGGGAGTCTTCTTAAAGTAGAAAGTTTTCTAAAACGATCTGGCAAGAATTCAGAGCCTAGCAGCTCAAATGAATATTTGAGTCAAATGAAGTTTTGTCGGCGAATAGAGGCCAAAAATCAACATCTGCTGTGATTGTGGTCCGTCTGCGCACTGACGTCAAATGAAAGCATGTTTGCCATCATCAGTCATGCAATTTCTTAGGTTCCAAAATCTTAAAGTAGTTAGATGAGCTTGAGGGGTCGACAACATATCTTATATACATATACAGATAGGTGTGTTCCAAAGGAATCAAGCTGTTTAGACTATATTATGTTCAAATTCCCTCTCTCGTCGCGAATGAACATCAAATCAAACATATATTAGCTTTTCAAAAAGGCTCAATCAAACTCAATTCAAAGCACATACTTAGCTTTCTTTGGGTGTCTTCTTAAAGTAGAAAGTTTTCTAAAACGGACTGGCAAGAATTGAGAGCCTAGCAGCTCAAATGAATATTTGAGTCAAATGAAGTTTTCTCTGAATAGACGCCAAAATCAACATCTGCTGTGATTTTGGCCGTCTCTTACTGAAATCAAATGAAAGCATGTTTTCCATCATCAGTCATGCAATTACTTAGGTTCCAAAATCTTAAAGTAGTTAGATGAGCTTGAGGGTCGACAACATATCTTATATACATGTTTATAGGTGCGTTCCAAAAGAAACAAGCTGTTTAGACTATATTATATTCAAATTCCTCTCTCATGAATGAACATCAAATCAAACATGTACTGCTTTCAAAAATGCTTATGCAAACTCAATTCAAAGCACATACTTAGCTTTCTTTGGGAGTCTTCTTAAAGTAGAAAGTTTTCTAAAACGATCTGGCAAGAATTGAGAGCCTAGCAGCTCAAATGAATATTTGAGTCAAATGAAGTTTTCTCGCGAATAGACGCCAGAAATCAACATCTGCTGTGATTTTGGCCGTCTGCGCACTGAAATCAAATGAAAGCATGTTTGCCATCATCAGTCATGCAATTTCTTAGGTTCCAAAATCTTAAAGTAGTTAGATGAGCTTGAGGGGTCGACAACATATCTTATATACATATATGTTCCAAAAGAAACAAGCTGTTTAGACTATATTATGTTCAAATTCCCTCTCTCGCCGCGAATGAACATCAAATCAAAAATGTGCTGCGTTTTCAAAAATGCTTAATCAAACAAACAAAGCACATACTTAGCTTTCTTTGGGAGTCTTCTTAAAGTAGAAAGTTTTCTAAAACGATCTGGCAAGAATTGAGAGCCTAGCAGCTCAAATGAATATTTGAGTCAAATGAAGTTTTCTCGGCGAATAGACGCCAAAAATCAACATCTGCTGTGATTTTGGCCCGTCTGCGCACTGAAATCAAATGAAAAGCATGTTTGCCATCATCAGTCATGCAATTTCTTGGGTTCCAAAATCTTAAAGTAGTTAGATGAGCTTGAGGGATCGACAACATATCTTAAATACATATACAAATAGGTGTGTTCCAAAGGAAACAAGCTGTTTAGACTATATTATGTTCAAATTCCCTCTCTCGTCGCGAATGAACATCAAATCAAACATGTACT
Source organism: Xiphias gladius (assembly GCF_016859285.1). Lineage (NCBI taxonomy): Eukaryota > Metazoa > Chordata > Actinopteri > Istiophoriformes > Xiphiidae > Xiphias > Xiphias gladius. The sequence goes on along the minus strand of NW_024401716.1, from coordinate 345,572 downwards.
ACGTTTTCAAAAATGCTTATGCAAACTCAATTCAAAGCACATACTTAGCTTTCTTTGGGAGTCTTCTTAAAGTACAAAGTTTTCTAAAACGATCTGGCAAGAATTGAGAGCCTAGCAGCTCAAATGAATATTTGAGTCAAATGAAGTTTTCTCGGTGAATAGACGCCAAAAATCAACATCTGCTGTGATTTTGGAAAGTCTGCGCACTGAAATCAAATGAAAGCATGTTTGCCATCATCAGTCATGCAATTTCTTGGTTTCCAAAATTTTAAAGTAGTTAGATGAACTTGAGGGGTCGACAACATATCTTATATACATTTATGTTCCAAAAGAAACAAGCTGTTTAGGTTATATTATGTTCAAATTCCCTCTCTCGTCGCGAATGAACATCAAATCAAACATATACTACATTTGCAAAAATGCTAATGCAAACTCAATTCAAAGCACATACTTAGCTTCCTTTGGGTGTCTTCTTAAAGTATAAAGTTTTCTAAAACGATCTGGCAAGAATTGAGAGCATAGCAACTCAAATGAATATTTGAGTCAAATGAAGTTTTCTCGGCGAATAGACGCCAAAAATCAACATCTGCTGTGATTTTGGCCAGTCATAGCACTGAAATCAAATGAAAGCATGTTTGCCATCATCAGTCATGCAATTTCTTAGGTTCCAAAATCTTAAAGTAGTTAGATGAGCTTGAGGGGTCGACAACATATCTTATATACACATGTTTATAGGTGCGTTCCAAAAGAAACAAGCTGTTTAAGACTATATTATATTCAAATTCCCTCTCTCGTCGCGAATGAACATCAAATCAAACATATATTGCCTTTTCAAAAACGCTCAATAAAACTCAATTCAAAGCACATACTTAGCTTTCTTTGGGAGTCTTCTTAAAGTAGAAAGTTTTCTAAAACGATCCGGCAAGAATTGAGAGCCTATCAGCTCAAATGAATATTTGAGTCAAATGAAGTTTTCTCAGCGAATAGACGCCAAAAATCAACATCTGCTGTGATTTTGGCCCGTCTGCGCAGTGAAATCAAATGAAAGCATGTTTGCCATCATCAGTCATGCAATTTCTTGGGTTCCAAAATCTTAAAGTAGTTAGATGAGCTTGAGGGATCGACAACATATCTTATATACATATACAAATAGGTGTGTTCCAAAAGAAACAAGCTGTTTAGACTATATTATGTTCAAATTCCCTCTCTCGTCGCGAATGAACATCAAATCAAACATGTACTACGTTTTCAAAAATGCTTATGCAAACTCAATTCAAAGCACATACTTAGCTTTCTTTGGGAGTCTTCTTAAAGTAGAAAGTTTTCTAAAACGATCTGGCAAGAATTGAGAGCCTAGCAGCTCAAATGAATATTTGAGTCAAATGAAGTTTTCTCGGTGAATAGACGCCAAAAATCAACATCTGCTGTGATTTTGGAAAGTCTGCGCACTGAAATCAAAATAAAGCATGTTTGCCATCATCAGTCATGCAATTTCTTAGGTTCCAAAATCTTAAAGTAGTTAGATGAACTTGAGGGGTCGACAACATATCTTATATACATATACAGATAGGTGTGTTCCAAAGGAATCAAGCTGTTTAGACTATATTATGTTCAAATTCCCTCTCTCGTCGCGAATGAACATCAAATCAAACATATATTAGCTTTTCAAAAACGCTCAATCAAACTCAATTCAAAGCACATACTTAGCTTTCTTTGGGTGTCTTCTTAAAGTAGAAAGTTTTTCTAAAACGATCTGGCAAGAATTGAGAGCCTAGCAGCTGAAATGAATATTTGAGTCAAATGAAGTTTTCTCGGCGAATAGACGCCAAAAATCAACATCTGCTGTGATTTTGGCCCGTCTGCGCACTGAAATCAAATGAAAGCATGTTTGCCATCATCAGTCATGCAATTTCTTAGGTTCCAAAATCTTAAAGTAGTTAGATGAGCTTGAGGGGTCGACAACATATCTTATATACACATGTTTATAGGTGCGTTCCAAAAGAAACAAGCTGTTTAAACTATATTATATTCAAATTCCCTCTCTCGTCGCGAATGAACATCAAATCAAACATGTACTACGTTTTCAAAAATGCTTATGCAAACTCAATTCAAAGCACATACTTAGCTTTCTTTGGGAGTCTTCTTAAAGTTGAAAGTTTTCTAAAACGATCTGGCAAGAATTGAGAGCCTAGCAGCTCAAATGAATATTTGAGTCAAATGAAGTTTTGTCGGCGAATAGAGGCCAAAAATCAACATCTGCTGTGATTGTGGTCCGTCTGCGCACTGAAGTGAAATGAAAGCATGTTTGCCATCATCAGTCATGCAATTTCTTAGGTTCCAAAATCTTAAAGTAGTTAGATGAGCTTGAGGGGTCGACAACATATCTTATATACATATGTATATAGGTATGTTCCAAAAGAAACAAGCTGTTTAGACTATATTATGTTCAAATTCCCTCTCTCGTCGCGAATGAACATCAAATCAAACATGTACTACGTTTTCAAAAATGCTAATGCAAACTCAATTCAAAGCACATACTTAGCTTTCTTTGGGATTCTTCTTAAAGTAGAAAGTTTTTCTAAAACGATCTGGCAAGAATTGAGAGCCTAGCAGCTGAAATGAATATTTGAGTCAAATGAAGTTTTCTCGGCGAATAGACGCCAAAAATCAACATCTGCTGTGATTTTGGCCCGTCCGCCCACTGAAATCAAATGAAAGCATGTTTGCCATCATCAGTCATGCAAGTTTTTAGGTTCCAAAATCTTATAGTAGTTAGATGAGCTTGAGGATTCGACAACATATCTTATATACATATATGTTCCAAAAGAAACAAGCTGTTTAGACTATATTATGTTCAAATTCCCTCTCTCGCCGCGAATGAACATTAAATCAAACATGTGCTGCGTTTTCAAAAATGCTTAATCAAACTCAATTCAAAGCACATACTTAGCTTTCTTTGGGAGTCTTCTTAAAGTAGAAAGTGTTCTAAAACGATCTGGCAAGAATTGAGAGCCTAGCAGCTCAAATGAATATTTGAGTCAAATGAAGTTTTCTCGGCGAATAGACGCCAAAAATCAACATCTGCTGTGATTCTGTCCCGTCTGCGCACGGAAATCAAATGAAAGCCTGTTTGCCATCATCAGTCATGCAATTTCTTGGGTTCCAAAATCTTAAAGTAGTTAGATGAGCTTGAGGGGTCGACAACATATATTATATACATATGTATATAGGTATGTTCCAAAAGAAAATAGCTGTTTAGACTATATTATGTTCAAATTCCCTCTCTCGTCGCGAATGAACATCAAATCAATCATGTACTGCGTTTTCAAAAAATGCTTATACAAATTCACTTCAAAGCACATACTTACCTTTCTTTTCAAGTCTTCCTAAAGTAGAGAGTTTTCTAAAATGATCTGGCAAGAATTGAGAGCCTAGCAGCTCAAATGAATATTTGAGTCAAATGAAGTTTTCTCGGCGAATAGACGCCAAAAATCAACATCTGCTGTGATTTTGGCCCGTCTGCGCACTGAAATCAAATGAAAGCATGTTTGACATCATCAGTCATGCAATTTCTTAGGTTCCAAAATCTTAAAGTAGTTAAATGAGGTTGAGGGGTCGACAACATATCTTATATACATATGTATATAGGTATGTTCCAAAAGAAAATAGGTGTTTAGACTACATTATGTTCAAATTACCTCTCTCGTCGCGAATGAACATCAAATCAAACATGTACTGCGTTTTCAAAAAATGCTTATGCAAACTCAATTCAAAGCACATACTTAGCTTTCTTTGGGAGTCTTCTTAAAGTAGAAAGTTTTCTAAAACGATCTGGCAAGAATTGAGAGCCTAGCAGCTCAAATGAATATTGGAGTTCAATGAAGTTTGCTAAGCTCAACATTAACATTTGCAGGTAAGTGTTCACACAAACTCCCATCAATCCATATTTGCCTTACCGGTGATCATGTTTTTCACATCCTTCACCTCACATCCCTTAAAAGGCTCTGGGAAGGAATATAAGACGTTCAAATTTAACGCCGGAGTCAAATGAAGTTTTCTCGGCGAATAGACCCCAAAAATCAACATCTGTTGCTATTTTTGACCGTCTGCGCACTGAAATCAAATGAGAGCATGTTTGCCATCATCATTTATGCCATTTCTTATGTTCCAAAATCTTAAAATAGTTAGATGAGCTTGAGGGGTCGACAACATATCTTATATACATATATATATAGGTATGTTCCAAAAGAAACAAGCTGTTTAGATTATATTATGTTCAAATTCTCTCTCTATTTGCTAATGAACATCAAATCAAACATGTACTGCGTTTTGAGAAAATGTTTATACAAACTCAAGTCAAAGCACATAGTTACCTTTTTTTTTCAAGTCTTCCTAAACTAGACAGTTTTCTAAAACGATCTGGCAAGAATTAAGAAGCTAGCAGCTCAAATGAATATTGGAGTTCATACATGCTCATGGAAGGTTTATTCCACAAGCAATGACAACTAAGCCAATTCCATGACAACTAAACAGAGTTCATCTGCTAATAAGATATGGTTAAAGCTCTGGAAAAAGCTAATTAAGTGAAAATTGAAATAAGATTTTTTGTTTGTTTGTTTGTTTGCTTGCTTGGTTGTTTGTTAGTTTTTTTTAATCAAACTGCAACAGAGTTTTCATTTCAAGATGTGTTCATGTGTTAGTTGGAGCGCTATCTGTCATTATCAGTTTCATAATGTAGGTGCAGTAATGACAGTTTTCTTCATATTTACAGTCAATTTATTCCACAGTACTCTAAAGTGGTATACATACTACAGTATACAGAGGCAAAGCAACTGAGTTCAAAGTGCAACATTTTAAGGTACAAAACCAAATAAAAAGAGAGGGTGTTCATGCAACTCACCCACAGTTATTTGCTCTACCACTAGTTTAGGTAGGCGATGTTGGAGCAAACCGACTGAAGCCACATACACTCTGACACACCAGTGGATCCACACAACCTACCTCATCTACAAAGACACACACACAAACACAGAGAAACGAAAAAAAATCAAAGATGTAAAACCTTAATTAACTACAGTGGCTTCAGAAGGTATTCAAACCCCTTCACAATTTTATTTTGTTGTGGATGTAATTTTAAATGCATGAATTGACATTTTTGTCTATCAGTCTACATTCATGAACATATAATGACAAAGTGAAAGCGTGTTTATTAAAAATCAAGGCCTTTCTTTCCCGGTTACTCAGTTTGACTGGACAGCCAACTAGGAAGTGTCCTGTCAGTTCCAAAGATCTTCTATTTCACAATTATTGAGGCCACTGTGGTTTTCTAATGGTTTTCTACCCTTGCCCTGATCTATGATTATCCCTGAGCTATACCTCGCCACAGTTTTGTCACAGCAGGCTTCAGAGAATTCCCTGGACTTCATGGTTTGCTTTCTGTCCTGACATGCAGTGTGAATTGTGGAACCTTATATACACAGGTGTGTGCCTTTCTAAACTATGTCAGATGAATTCAATTTGCCACAGGTGAACTCCAATCAAGTTGAAGAAACATCTCAAGGATAATTAATGTTAACAGGATGCACCTGACCGATGTAGTTATAAGAAAAAATTAGAGAAAGACAAAGGAGAAGTTACATACATTTTTCTGACAAAAACATAATGACCAGAAAATATCTTAATTTTTCATATATGTTCCAAAAGAAACAAGCTGTTTAGACTATATTATGTTCAAATTCCCTCTCTCGTCGCGAATGAACATCAAATCAAACATATATTGCCTTTTCAAAAACGCTCAATCAAACTCAATTCAAAGCACATACTTAGCTTTCTTTGGGAGTCTTCTTAAAGTAGAAAGTTTTTCTAAAACGATCTGGCAAGAATTGAGAGCCTAGCAGCTCAAATGAATATTTGAGTCAAATGAAGTTTTCTCGGCGAATAGACGCCAAAAATCAACATCTGCTGTGATTTTGGCCCGTCTACACTGAAATCAAATGAAAGCATGTTTGCCATCATCAGTCATGCAAGTTTTTAGGTTCCAAAATCTTATAGTAGTTAGATGAGCTTGAGGGGTCGACAACATACCTTATATACATATATGTTCCAAAAGAAACAAGCTGTTTAGACTATATTATGTTCAAATTCCCTCTCTCGCCGCGAATGAACATCAAATCAAACATGTGCTGCGTTTTAAAAAATGCTTAATCAAACTCAATTCAAAGCACATACTTAGCTTTCTTTGGGAGTCTTCTTAAAGTAGAAAGTTTTCTAAAACGATCTGGCAAGAATTGAGAGCCTAGCAGCTCAAATGAATATTTGAGTCAAATGAAGTTTTCTCGGCGATTAGACGCCAAAAATCAACATCTGCTGTGATTTTGGCCCGTCTGCGCACTGAAATCAAATGAAAGCATGTTTGCCATCATCAGTCATGCAATTTCCTAGCTTCCAAAATCTTAAAGTAGTTAGATGAGCTTGAGGGGAATTTACATATCTTATATACACATGTTTATAGGTGCTCCAAAAAGAAACAAGCTGTTTAGACTATATTATGTTCAAATTCCCTCTCTCGTTGAATGAACATCAAATCAAACATGTACTGCGTTTTCAAAAATGCATGCAAACTCAATTCAAAGCACATACTTACCTTTCTTTGGGAGTCTTCTTAAAGTAGAAAGTTTTCTAAAACGATCTGTTAAGAATTGAGAGTCTAGCAGCTCAAATTAATATTTAAGTCAAATGCAGTTTTCGGCTAATAGGCGCCAAAAATCAACATCTGCTGTGATTTTGGCCTGCTCTTACTGAAATCAAATGAAAGCATGTTTGCCATCATCAGTCATGGAATTTCTTAGGTTCCAAAATCTTAAAGTAGTTAGATGAGCTTGAGGGTCGACAACATATCTTATATTCATATATGTTCCAAAAAGAAACAAGCTGTTTAGACTATATTATGTTCAAATTCCCTCTCGTCATGAATGAACATCAAATCAAACATGTACTACGTTTTCAAAAATGCTTATGCAAACTCAATTCAAAGCACATACTTAGCTTTCTTTGGGAGTCTTCTTAAAGTAGAAAGTTTTCTAAAACGATCTGGCAAGAATTGAGAGCCTAGCAGCTCAAATGAATATTTGAGTCAAATGAAGTTTTCTCTGCGAATAGACGCCAAAAATCAACATCTGCTGTGATTTTGGAAAGTCTGCGCACTGAAATCAAAATAAAGCATGTTTGCCATCATCAGTCATGCAATATCTTAGGTTCCAAAATCTTAAATTAGTTAGATGAGCTTGAGGGGTCGACAACATATCTTATATACATATACAAATAGGTGTGTTCCAAAGGAAACAAGCTGTTTAGACTATATTATGTTCAAATTCCCTCTCTCGTCGCGAATGAACATCAAATCAAACATATATTGCCTTTTCAAAAACGCTCAATCAAACTCAATTCAAAGCACATACTTAGCTTTCTTTGGGAGTCTTCTTAAAGTAGAAAGTTTTTCTAAAACGATCTGGCAAGAATTGAGAGCCTAGCAGCTGAAATTAATATTTGAGTCAAATGAAGTTTTCTCGGCGAATAGACGCCAAAAATCAACATCTGCTGTGATTTTGGCCCGTCTGCGCACTGAAATCAAATGAAAGCATGTTTGCCATCATCAGTCATGCAATTTCCTAGCTTCCAAAATCTTAAAGTAGTTAGATGAGCTTGAGGGGTCGACGACATATCTTATATACACATGTTTATAGGTGCGTTCCAAAAGAAACAAGCTGTTTAGACTATATTATGTTCAAATTCCCTCTCTCGTCGCGAATGAACATCAAATCAAACATGTACTGCGTTTTCAAAAAAGTGCTTATGCAAACTCAATTCAAAGCACATACTTAGCTTTCTTTGGGAGTCTTCTTAAAGTAGAAAGTTTTCTAAAACGGACTGGCAAGAATTGAGAGCCTAGCAGCTCAAATGAATATTTGAGTCAAATGAAGTTTTCTCGGCGAATAGACGCCAAAAGTCAACATCTGCTGTGATTTTGGCCCGTCTGCGCACTGAAATCAAATGAAAGCATGTTTGCCATCATCAGTCATGCAATTTCTTAGGTTCCAAAATCTTAAAGTAGTTAGATGAGCTTGAGGGGTCGAATACATATCTTATATACACATGTTCATAGGTGCGTTCCAAAAGAAACAAGCTGTTTAGACTATATTATATTCAAATTCCCTCTCTCGTCGCGAATGAACATCAAATCAAACATGTACTACGTTTTCAAAAATGATTATGCAAACTCAATTCAAAGCACATACTTAGCTTTCTTTGGGAGTCTTCTTAAAGTTGAAAGTTTTCTAAAACGATCTGGCAAGAATTGAGAGCCTAGCAGCTCAAATGAATATTTGAGTCAAATGAAGTTTTCTCGGCGAATAGACGCCAAAAATCAACATCTGCTGTGAATTTGGAAAGTCTGCGCACTGAAATCAAAATAAAGCATGTTTGCCATCATCAGTCATGCAATTTCTTAGGTTCCAAAATCTTAAATTAGTTAGATGAGCTTGAGGGGTCGACAACATATCTTATATACATATACAAATAGGTGTGTTCCAAAGGAAACAAGCTGTTTAGACTATATTATGTTCAAATTCCCTCTCTCGTCGCGAATGAACATCAAATCAAACATATATTGCCTTTTCAAAAACGCTCAATCAAACTCAATTCAAAGCACATGCTTAGCTTTCTTTGGGAGTCTTCTTAAAGTAGAAAGTTTTTCTAAAACGATCTGGCAAGAATTGAGAGCCTAGCAGCTGAAATGAATATTTGAGTCAAATGAAGTTTTCTCGGCGAATAGACGCCAAAAATCAACATCTGCTGTGATTTTGGCCCGTCTGCGCACTGAAATCAAATGAAAGCATGTTTGCCATCATCAGTCATGCAATTTCCTAGCTTCCAAAATCTTAAAGTAGTTAGATGAGCTTGAGGGGTCGACGACATATCTTATATACACATGTTTATAGGTGCGTTCCAAAAGAAACAAGCTGTTTAGACTATATTATGTTCAAATTCCCTCTCTCGTCGCGAATGAACATCAAATCAAACATGTACTGCGTTTTCAAAAATGCTTATGCAAACTCAATTCAAAGCACATACTTAGCTTTCTTTGGGAGTCTTCTTAAAGTAGAAAGTTTTCTAAAACGGACTGGCAAGAATTGAGAGCCTAGCAGCTCAAATGAATATTTGAGTCAAATGAAGTTTTCTCGGCGAATAGACGCAAAAGTCAACATCTGCTGTGATTTTGGCCCGTCTGCGCACTGAAATCAAATGAAAGCATGTTTGCCATCATCAGTCATGCAATTTCTTAGGTTCCAAAATCTTAAAGTAGTTAGATGAGCTTGAGGGGTCGACAACATATCTTATATACACATGTTCATAGGTGCGTTCCAAAAGAAACAAGCTGTTTAAACTATATTATATTCAAATTCCCTCTCTCGTCGCGAATGAACATCAAATCAAACATGTACTGCGTTTTCAAAAACGCTCAATCAAACTCAATTCAAAGCACATACTTAGCTTTCTTTGGGTGTCTTCTTAAAGTAGAAAGTTTTCTAAAGCGATCTGGCAAGAATTGAGTGCCTAGCAGCTGAAATGAATATTTGAGTCAAATGAAGTTTTCTCTGCGAATAGAGGCCAAAAATCAGCATCTGCTGTGATTTTGGCCCGTCTGCGCACTGAAATCAAATGAAAGTATGTTTGCCATCATCAGTCATGCAATTTCTTAGGTTCCAAAATCTTAAAGTAGTTAGATGAGCTTGAGGGGTCGACAACATATCTTATATACATATATATGTATATAGGTATGTTCCAAAAGAAACAAGCTGTTTAGACTATATTATGTTCAAATTCCCTCTCTCGTCGCGAATGAACATCAAATCAAACATATATTGCCTTTTCAAAAACGCTCAATAAAACTCTTCATAGGTGCGTTCCAAAAGAAACAAGCTGTTTAGACTATATTATATTCAAATTCCCTCTCTCGTCGCGAATGAACATCAAATCAAACATGTACTGCGTTTTCAAAAAATGCTTATGCAAACTCAATTCAAAGCACATACTTACCTTTCTTTGGGAGTCTTCTTAAAGTAGAAAGTTTTCTAAAACGATCTGTTAAGAATTGAGAGTCTAGCAGCTCAAATGAATATTTAAGTCAAATGCAGTTTTCTCGGCGAATAGACGCCAAAAATCAACATCTGCTGTGATTTTGGCCCGTCTGCGCACTGAAATCAAATGAAAGAGGGGTCGACAACATATATTATATACATATATGTTCCAAAAGAAACAAGCTGTTTAGACTATATTATGTTCAAACTCCCTCTCTCGTCGCGAATGAACATCAAATCAAACATATATTGCCTTTTCAAAAACGCTCAATCAAACTCAATTCAAAGCACATACTTAGCTTTCTTTTGGAGTCTTCTTAAAGTAGAAAGTTTTTCTAAAACGATCTGGCAAGAATTGAGAGCCTAGCAGCTGAAATGAATATTTGAGTCAAATGAAGTCTTCGGCGAATAGGCGCCAAAATCATCAACATCTGCTGTGATTTTGGTCTGCTCATACTGAAATCAAATGAAAGCATATTTGCCATCATCAGTCATGCAATTTCCTAGCTTCCAAAATCTTAAAGTAGTTAGATGAGCTTGAGGGTCGAATTTACATATCTTATATACACATGTTTATAGGTGCGTTCCAAAAGAAACAAGCTGTTTAGACTATATTATGTTCAAATTCCCTCTCTCGTCGCGAATGAACATCAAATCAAACATGTACTGCGTTTTCAAAAAAGTGCTTATGCAAACTCAATTCAAAGCACATACTTACCTTTCTTTGGGAGTCTTCTTAAAGTAGAAAGTTTTCTAAAACGGACTGGCAAGAATTGAGAGCCTAGCAGCTGAAATGAATATTTGAGTCAAATGAAGTTTTCTCTGCGAATAGACGCCAAAAGTCAACATCTGCTGTGATTTTGGCCCGTCTGCGCACTGAAATCAAATGAAAGCATGTTTGCCATCATCAGTCATGCAATTTCTTAGGTTCCAAAATCTTAAAGTAGTTAGATGAGCTTGAGGGGTCGACAACATATCTTATATACACATGTTCATAGGTGCGTTCCAAAAGAAACAAGCTGTTTAAACTATATTATATTCAAATTCCCTCTCTCGTCGCGAATGAACATCAAATCAAACATGTACTGCGTTTTCAAAAAAGTGCTTATGCAAACTCAATTCAAAGCACATACTTAGCTTTCTTTTGGGAGTCTTCTTAAAGTAGAAAGTTTTCTAAAACGATCTGGCAAGAATTGAGTGCCTAGCAGCTGAAATGAATATTTGAGTCAAATGAAGTTTTCTCTGCGAATAGAGGCCAAAAATCAGCATCTGCTGTGATTTTGGCCCGTCCGCGCACTGAAATCAAATGAAAGTATGTTTGCCATCATCAGTCATGCAATTTCTTAGGTTCCAAAATCTTAAAGTAGTTAGATGAGCTTGAGGGGTCGACAACATATCTTATATACATATACAAATAGGTGTGTTCCAAAAGAAACAAGCTGTTTAGACTATATTATGTTCAAATTCCCTCTCTCGTCGCGAATGAACATCAAATCAAACATATATTGCCTTTTCAAAAACGCTCAATAAAACTCAATTCAAAGCACATACTTTTCTTTCTTTGGGAGTCTTCTTAAAGTAGAAAGTTTTCTAAAACGATCTGGCAAGAATTGAGAGCCTAGCAGCTCAAATGAATATTTGAGTCAAATGAAGTTTTCTCTGCGAATAGACGCCAAAAATCAACATCTGCGGTGATTTTGGCCCGTCTGCGCACTGAAATCAAATGAAAGCATGTTTGCCATCATCAGTCATGCAATTTCTTGGGTTCCAAAATCTTAAAGTAGTTAGATGAGCCTGAGGGGTCGACGACATATCTTATATACACATGTTTATAGGTGCGTTCCAAAAGAAACAAGCTGTTTAGACTATATTATGTTCAAATTCCCTCTCTCGTCGCGAATGAACATCAAATCAAACATGTACTGCGTTTTCAAAAAATGCTTATGCAAACTCAATTCAAAGCACATACTTAGCTTTCTTTGGGAGTCTTCTTAAAGTAGAAAGTTTTCTAAAACGATCTGTTAAGAATTGAGAGTATAGCAGCTCAAATGAATATTTAAGTCAAATGAAGTTTTCTCGGCGAATAGACGCCAAAAATCAACATCTGCTGTGATTTTGGACCGTCTGCGCACTGAAATCAAATGAAAGCATGTTTGCCATCATCAGTCATGCAATTTCTTAGGTTCCAAAATCTTAAAGTAGTTAGATGAGCTTGAGGGGTCGACAACATATCTTATATACATATGTATATAGGTATGTTCCAAAAGAAACAAGCTGTTTAGACTATATTATGTTCGAATTCCCTCTCTCGTCGCGAATGAACATCAAATCAAACATGTACTGCGTTTTCAAAAACGCTCAATCAAACTCAATTCAAAGCACATACTTAGCTTTCTTTGGGAGTCTTCTTAAAGTAGAAAGTTTTCTAAAACGATCTGGCAAGAATTGAGTGCCTAGCAGCTGAAATGAATATTTGAGTCAAATGCAGTTTTCTCGGCGAATAGACGCCAAAAATCAACATCTGCTGTGATTTCGGCCCGTCTGCGCACTGAAATCAAATGAAAGCATGTTTGCCATCATCAGTCATGCAATTTCTTAGGTTCCAAAATCTTAAAGTATTTAGATGAGCTTGAGGGGTCGACGACATATCTTATATACACATGTTTATAGGTGCGTTCCAAAAGAAACAAGCTGTTTAGACTATATTATGTTCAAATTCCCTCGTCGCGAATGAACATCAAATCAAACATGTACTATGTTTTCAAAAAATGCTAATGCAAACTCAATTCAAAGCACATACTTAGCTTTCTTTGGGAGTCTTCTTAAAGTAGAAAGTGTTCTAAAACGATCTGGCAAGAATTGAGAGCCTAGCAGCTCAAATGAATATTTGAGTCAAATGAAGTTTTCTCGGCGAATAGACGCCAAAAATCGACATCTGCTGTGATTTTGGAAAGTCTGCGCACTGAAATCAAAATAAAGCATGTTTGCCATCATCAGTCATGCAATTTCTTAGGTTCCAAAATCTTAAAGTAGTTAGATGAGCTTGAGGGGTCGACAACATATCTTATATACATATACAAATAGGTGTGTTCCAAAGGAAACAAGCTGTTTAGACTATATTATGTTCAAATTCCCTCTCTCGTCGCGAATGAACATCAAATCAAACATATATTGCCTTTTCAAAAACGCTCAATCAAACTCAATTCAAAGCACATACTTAGCTTTATTTGGGAGTCTTCTTAAAGTAGAAAGTTTTTCTAAAACGATCTGGCAAGAATTGAGAGCCTAGCAGCTGAAATGAATATTTGAGTCAAATGAAGTTTTCTCGGCGAATAGACGCCAAAAATCAACATCTGCTGTGATTTTGGCCCATCTGCGCACTGAAATCAAATGAAAGCATGTTTGCCATCATCAGTCATGCAATTTCTTAGGTTCCAAAATCTTAAAGTATTTAGATGAGCTTGAGGGGTCGACGACATATCTTATATACACATGTTTATAGGTGCGTTCCAAAAGAAACAAGCTGTTTAGACTATATTATGTTCAAATTCCCTCTCTCGTCGCGAATGAACATCAAATCAAACATATATTGCCTTTTCAAAAACGCTCAATAAAACTCAATTCAAAGCACATACTTTGCTTTCTTTGGGAGTCTTCTTAAAGTAGAAAGTTTTCTAAAACGATCTGGCAAGAATTGAGAGCCTAGCAGCTCAAATGAATATTTGAGTCAAATGAAGTTTTCTCTGCGAATAGACGCCAAAAATCAACATCTGCTGTGATTTTGGAAAGTCTGCGCACTGAAATCAAAATAAAGCATGTTTGCCATCATCAGTCATGCAATTTCTTAGGTTCCAAAATCTTAAAGTAGTTAGATGAGCTTGAGGGGTCGACAACATATCTTATATACATATACAAATAGGTGTGTTCCAAAGGAAACAAGCTGTTTAGACTATATTATGTTCAAATTCCCTCTCTCGTCGCGAATGAACATCAAATCAAACATATATTGCCTTTTCAAAAACGCTCAATCAAACTCAATTCAAAGCACATACTTAGCTTTCTTTGGGAGTCTTCTTAAAGTAGAAAGTTTTCTAAAACGATCTGGCAAGAATTGAGCCTAGCAGCTGAAATGAATATTTGAGTCAAATGAAGTTTTCTCGGCGAATAGACGCCAAAAATCAACATCTGCTGTGATTTTGGCCCGTCTGCGCACTGAAATCAAATGAAAGCATGTTTGCCATCATCAGTCATGCAATTTCCTAGCTCCCAAAATCTTAAAGTAGTTAGATGAGCTTGAGGGGTCGACGACATATCTTATATACACATGTTTATAGGTGCGTTCCAAAAGAAACAAGCTGTTTAGACTATATTATGTTCAAATTCCCTCTCTCGTCGCGAATGAACATCAAATCAAACATGTACTGCGTTTTCAAAAACGCTCAATCAAACTCAATTCAAAGCACATACTTAGCTTTCTTTGGGAGTCTTCTTAAAGTAGAAAGTTTTCTAAAACGGACTGGCAAGAATTGAGAGCCTAGCAGCTCAAATTAATATTTGAGTCAAATGAAGTTTTCTCGGCGAATAGACGCCAAAAGTCAACATCTGCTGTGATTTTGGCCCGTCTGCGCACTGAAATCAAATGAAAGCATGTTTGCCATCATCAGTCATGCAATTTCTTAGGTTCCAAAATCTTAAAGTAGTTAGATGAGCTTGAGGGGTCGACAACATATCTTATATACACATGTTCATAGGTGCGTTCCAAAAGAAACAAGCTGTTTAAACTATATTATATTCAAATTCCCTCTCTCGTCGCGAATGAACATCAAATCAAACATGTACTACGTTTTCAAAAATGATTATGCAAACTCAATTCAAAGCACATACTTAGCTTTCTTGGGAGTCTTCTTAAGTTGAAAGTTTTCTAAAATGATCTGGCAAGAATTGAGAGCCTAGCAGCTCAAATGAATATTTGAGTCAAATGAAGTTTTATTCGAATAGAGGCCAAAAATCAACATCTGCTGTGATTGTGGTCCGTCTGCGCACTGAAGACAAATGAAAGCATGTTTGCCATCATCAGTCATGCAATTTCTTAGGTTCCAAAATCTTAAAGTAGTTAGATGAGCTTGAGGGGTCGACAACATATCTTATATACATATGTATATAGGTATGTTCCAAAAGAAACAAGCTGTTTAGACTATATTATGTTCGAATTCCCTCTCTCGTCGCGAATGAACATCAAATCAAACATGTACTGCGTTTTCAAAAACGCTCAATCAAACTCAATTCAAAGCACATACTTAGCTTTCTTTGGGAGTCTTCTTAAAGTAGAAAGTTTTCTAAAGCGATCTGGCAAGAATTGAGTGCCTAGCAGCTGAAATGAATATTTGAGTCAAATGAAGTTTTCTCTGCGAATAGAGGCCAAAAATCAGCATCTGCTGTGATTTTGGCCCGTCTGCGCACTGAAATCAAATGAAAGTATGTTTGCCATCATCAGTCATGCAATTTCTTAGGTTCCAAAATCTTAAAGTAGTTAGATGAGCTTGAGGGGTCGACAACATATCTTATATACATATATATGTATATAGGTATGTTCCAAAAGAAACAAGCTGTTTAGACTATATTATGTTCAAATTCCCTCTCTCGTCGCGAATGAACATCAAATCAAACATATATTGCCTTTTCAAAAACGCTCAATAAAACTCAATTCAAAGCACATACTTTGCTTTCTTTGGGAGTCTTCTTAAAGTAGAAAGTTTTCTAAAACGATCTGGCAAGAATTGAGAGCCTAGCAGCTCAAATGAATATTTGAGTCAAATGAAGTTTTCTCTGCGAATAGACGCCAAAAATCAACATCTGCGGTGATTTTGGCCCGTCTGCGCACTGAAATCAAATGAAAGCATGTTTGCCATCATCAGTCATGCAATTTCTTGGGTTCCAAAATCTTAAAGTAGTTAGATGAGCTTGAGGGGTCGACGACATATCTTATATACACATGTTTATAGGTGCGTTCCAAAAGAAACAAGCTGTTTAGACTATATTATGTTCAAATTCCTCTCGTCGCGAATGAACATCAAATCAAGCATGTACTGCGTTTTCAAAAAATGCTTATGCAAACTCAATTCAAAGCACATACTTAGCTTTCTTTGGGAGTCTTCTTAAAGTAGAAAGTTTTCTAAAACGATCTGTTAAGAATTGAGAGTATAGCAGCTCAAATGAATATTTAAGTCCAATGCAGTTTTTCTCGTGAATAGGCGCCAAAAATCAACATCTGCTGTGATTTTGGCCCGTCTCTTGACTGAAATCAAATGAAACATGTTTGCCATCATCAGTCATGCAATTTCTTAGGTTCCAAAATCTTAAAGTAGTTAGATGAGCTTGAGGGTCGACAACATATCTTATATACATATGTATATAGGTATGTTCCAAAAAAAACAAGCTGTTTAGACTATATTATGTTGAATTCCTCTCGTCATGAATGAACATCAAATCAAACATGTACTACGTTTTCAAAAATGCTTATGCAAACTCAATTCAAAGCACATACTTAGCTTTCTTTGGGAGTCTTCTTAAAGTAGAAAGTTTTCTAAAACGATCTGGCAAGAATTAAGAAGCTAGCAGCTCAAATGAATATTGGAGTTCATACATGCTCATGGAAGGTTTATTCCACAAGCAATGACAACTAAGCCAATTCCATGACAACTAAACAGAGTTCATCTGCTAATAAGATATGGTTAAAGCTCTGGAAAAAGCTAATTAAGTGAAAATTGAAATAAGATTTTTTGTTTGTTTGTTTGTTTGCTTGCTTGGTTGTTTGTTAGTTGTTTTTAATCAAACTGCAACAGAGTTTTCATTTCAAGATGTGTTCATGTGTTAGTTGGAGCGCTATCTGTCATTATCAGTTTCATAATGTAGGTGCAGTAATGACAGTTTTCTTCATATTTACAGTCAATTTATTCCACAGTACTCTAAAGTGGTATACATACTACAGTATACAGAGGCAAAGCAACTGAGTTCAAAGTGCAACATTTTAAGGTACAAAAACTAAATAAAAAGAGAGGGGTGTTCATGCAACTCACCCACAGTTATTTGCTCTACCACTAGTTTAGGGTAGGCGATGTTGGAGCAACCGACTGAAGCGCCACATACACTCTGACACACCAGTGGATCCACACAACCTACCTCATCTACAAGACACACACACAAACACAGAGAAACGAAAAAAATCAAAGATGTAAAACCTTAATTAACTACAGTGGCTTCAGAAGGTATTCAAACCCCTTCACAATTTTATTTTGTTGTGGATGTAATTTTAAATGCATGAATTGACATTTTTGTCTATCAGTCTACATTCATGAACATATAATGACAAAGTGAAAGCGTGTTTATTAAAAATCAAGGCCTTTCTTTCCCGGTTACTCAGTTTGACTGGACAGCCAACTAGGAAGTGTCCTGTCAGTTCCAAAGATCTTCTATTTCACAATTATTGAGGCCACTGTGGTTTTCTAATGGTTTTCTACCCTTGCCCTGATCTATGATTATCCCTGAGCTATACCTCGCGACAGTTTTGTCACAGCAGGCTTCAGAGAATTCCCTGGACTTCATGGTTTGCTTTCTGTCCTGACATGCAGTGTGAATTGTGGAACCTTATATACACAGGTGTGTGCCTTTCTAAACTATGTCCAATGAATTCAATTTGCCACATGTGAACTCCAATCAAGTTGAAGAAACATCTCGAGGATAATTAATGTTAACAGGATGCACCTGACCGATGTAGTTATAAGAAAAAATTAGAGAAAGACAAAGGAGAAGTTACATACATTTTTCTGACAAAAACATAATGACCAGAAAATATCTTAATTTTTCATATATGTTCCAAAAGAAACAAGCTGTTTAGACTATATTATGTTCAAATTCCTCTCAAATATGAATGAACATCAAATCAAACATATATTGCCTTTTCAAAAACGCTCAATCAAACTCAATTCAAAGCACATACTTAGCTTTCTTTGGGAGTCTTCTTAAAGTAGAAAGTTTTCTAAAACGATCTGGCAAGAATTGAGAGCCTAGCAGCTCAAATGAATATTTGAGTCAAATGAAGTTTTGTCGGCGAATAGAGGCCAAAAATCAACATCTGCTGTGATTGTGGCCCGTCTGCGCACTGAAGTCAAATGAAAGCATGTTTGACATCATCAGTCATGCAATTTCTTAGGTTCCCAAAATCTTAAAGTAGTTAAATGAGCTTGAGGTTAAATGACATATCTTATATACACATGTTTATAGGTGAATTCTAAAAAACAAGCTGTTTAGACTATATTATGTTCAAATTCCTCTCTCGTCATGAATGAACATCAAATCAAACATGTACTGCGTTTTCAAAAAATGCTTATGCAAACTCAATTCAAAGCACATACTTACCTTTCTTTGGGAGTCTTCTTAAAGTAGAAAGTTTTCTAAAACGATCTGTTAAGAATTGAGAGTCTAGCAGCTCAAATTAATATTTAAGTCAAATGCGTTTTCTCGGCGAATAGACGCCAAAAATCAACATCTGCTGTGATGATTTTGGCCGTCTGCGCGAAATCAAAATAAAGCATGTTTGCCATCATCACTAATGCAATTTCTTAGGTTCCAAAATCTTAAAGTAGTTAGATGAGCTTGAGGGTCGACAACATATCTTATATACATATATGTTCCAAAAACAAGCTGTTTAGACTATATTATGTTCAAATTCTCTCTCGTCATGAATGAACATCAAATCAAACATGTACTACGTTTTCAAAAATGCTTATGCAAACTCAATTCAAAGCACATACTTAGCTTTCTTTGGGAGTCTTCTTAAAGTAGAAAGTTTTCTAAAACGATCTGGCAAGAATTGAGAGCCTAGCAGCTCAAATGAATATTTGAGTCAAATGAAGTTTTCTTTGCGAATAGACGCCAAAATCAACATCTGCTGTGATTTTGGAAAGTCGCACTGAAATCAAAATAAAGCATGTTTGCCATCATCAGTCATGCAATTTCTTAGGTTCCAAAATCTTAAAGTAGTTAGATGAGCTTGAGGGTCGACAACATATCTTATATACACATGTTCATAGAAATTAGCTCCAAAAAAGAAACAAGCTGTTTAAACTATATTATATTCAAATTCCTCTCTAAATGAATGAAAATCAAATCAAACATGTACTACGTTTTCAAAAATGATTATGCAAACTCAATTCAAAGCACATACTTAGCTTTCTTTGGGAGTCTTCTTAAAGTTGAAAGTTTTCTAAAATGATCTGGCAAGAATTGAGAGCCTAGCAGCTCAAATGAATATTTGAGTCAAATGAAGTTTTGTCGGCGAATAGAGGCCAAAAATCAACATCTGCTGTGATTGTGGTCCGTCTGCGCACTGAAGACAAATGAAAGCATGTTTGCCATCATCAGTCATGCAATTTCTTAGGTTCCAAAATCTTAAAGTAGTTAGATGAGCTTGAGGGGTCGACAACATATCTTATATACATATGTATATAGGTATGTTCCAAAAGAAACAAGCTGTTTAGACTATATTATGTTCGAATTCCCTCTCTCGTCGCGAATGAACATCAAATCAAACATGTACTGCATTTTCAAAAACGCTCAATCAAACTCAATTCAAAGCACATACTTAGCTTTCTTTGGGAGTCTTCTTAAAGTAGAAAGTTTTCTAAAACGATCTGGCAAGAATTGAGTGCCTAGCAGCTGAAATGAATATTTGAGTCAAATGAAGTTTTCTCTGCGAATAGAGGCCAAAAATCAGCATCTGCTGTGATTTTGGCCCGTCTGCGCACTGAAATCAAATGAAAGTATGTTTGCCATCATCAGTCATGCAATTTCTTAGGTTCCAAAATCTTAAAGTAGTTAGATGAGCTTGAGGGGTCGACAACATATCTTATATACATATATATGTATATAGGTATGTTCCAAAAGAAACAAGTTGTTTAGACTATATTATGTTCAAATTCCCTCTCTCGTCGCGAATGAACATCAAATCAAACATATATTGCCTTTTAAAAAACGCTCAATAAAACTCTTCATAGGTGCGTTCCAAAAGAAACAAGCTGTTTAGACTATATTATATTCAAATTCCCTCTCTCGTTGCGAATGAACATCAAATCAAACATGTACTGCGTTTTTAAAAAATGCTTATGCAAACTCAATTCAAAGCACATACTTACCTTTCTTTGGGAGTCTTCTTAAAGTAGAAAGTTTTCTAAAACGATCTGTTAAGAATTGAGAGTCTAGCAGCTCAAATGAATATTTAAGTCAAATGCAGTTTTCTCGGCGAATAGACGCCAAAAATCAACATCTGCTGTGATTTTGGCCCGTCTGCGCACTGAAATCAAATGAAGAGAATCAACATATATTATATACATATGTTCCAAAAGAAACAAGCTGTTTAGACTATATTATGTTCAAATTCCCTCTCTCGTCGAGAATGAACATCAAATCAAACATGTACTGCGTTTTCAAAATGCTTATGCAAACTCAATTCAAAGCACATACTTAGCTTTCTTTGGGAGTCTTCTTAAAGTAGAGAGTTTTCTAAAAAGATCTGGCAAGAATTAAGAACATAGCAGCTCAAATGAATATTTGAGTCAAATGAAGTTTTCTCGTGAATAGACCCCAAAATAAACATCTGCTTTGATTTTGGCCGTCTCTTACTGAAATCAAATGAAAGTATGTTTGCCATCATCAGTCATGCAATTTCTTAGGTTCCAAAATCTTAAAGTAGTTAGATGAGCTTGAGGGGTCGACAACATATCTTATATACATATATATGTATATAGCATATATTATATACATATATGTTCCAAAAGAAACAAGCTGTTTAGACTATATTATGTTCAAACTCCCTCTCTCGTCGCGAATGAACATCAAATTAAACATGTACTACGTTTTCAAAAATGCTAATGCAAACTCAATTCAAAGCACATACTTAGCTTTCTTTTGGGAGTCTTCTTAAAGTAGAGAGTTTTCTAAAAGATCTGGCAAGAATTAAGAACATAGCAGCTCAAATGAATATTGGAGTCAAATGAAGTTTTCCATAGACCCCAAAAATAAACATCTGCTTTGATTTTGGTCGTGGTGCACTGAAATCAAATGAAAGTATGTTTGCCATCATCAGTCATGCAATTTCTTAGGTTCCAAAATCTTAAAGTAGTTAGATGAGCTTGAGGGGTCGACAACATATCTTATATACTATGTTCCAAAAGAAAAGTTGTTTAGACTATATTATGTTCAAATTCTCTCTCTGGCTGCTTAATGAACATCAAATCAAACATATACGTTTGCCAAAAAATGCTTATACAAACTCAATTCAAAGCACATACTTACCTTTCTTTGGGAGTCTTCTTAAAGTAGAAAGTGTTCTAAAACGATCTGGCAAGAATTGAGAGCCTATCAGCTCAAATGAATATTTGAGTCAAATGAAGTTTTCTCGGCGAATAGACGCCAAAAATCAACATCTGCTGTGATTTTGGAAAGTCTCGACTGAAATCAAAATAAAGCATGTTTGCCATCATCAGTCATGCAATTTCTTAGGTTCCAAAATCTTAAAGTAGTTAGATGAACTTGAGGGGTCGACAACATATCTTATATACATATACAAATAGGTGTGTTCCAAAGGAATCAAGCTGTTTAGACTATATTATGTTCAAATTCCCTCTCTCGTCGCGAATGAACATCAAATCAAACATATATTAGCTTTTCAAAAACGCTCAATCAAACTCAATTCAAAGCACATACTTAGCTTTCTTTGGGTGTCTTCTTAAAGTAGAAAGTTTTTCTAAAACGATCTGGCAAGAATTGAGAGCCTAGCAGCTGAAATGAATATTTGAGTCAAATGAAGTTTTCTCGGCGAATAGACGCCAAAAATCAACATCTGCTGTGATTTTGGCCCATCTGCGCACTGAAATCAAATGAAAGCATGTTTGCCATCATCAGTCATGCAATTTCTTAGGTTCCAAAATCTTTAAAGTATTTAGATGAGCTGAGGGGTCGACGACATATCTTATATACACATGTTTATAGGTGCGTTCCAAAAGAAACAAGCTGTTTAGACTATATTATGTTCAAATTCCTCTCTCGTCGCGAATGAACATCAAATCAAACATGTACTGCGTTTTCAAAAAAGTGCTTATGCAAACTCAATTCAAAGCACATACTTAGCTTTCTTTGGGAGTCTTCTTAAAGTAGAAAGTTTTCTAAAACGGACTGGCAAGAATTGAGAGCCTAGCAGCTCAAATTAATATTTGAGTCAAATGAAGTTTTCTCGGCGAATAGACGCCAAAAGTCAACATCTGCTGTGATTTTGGCCCGTCTGCGCACTGAAATCAAATGAAAGCATGTTTGCCATCATCAGTCATGCAATTTCTTAGGTTCCAAAATCTTAAAGTAGTTAGATGAGCTTGAGGGGTCGACAACATATCTTATATACACATGTTCATAGGTGCGTTCCAAAAGAAACAAGCTGTTTAAACTATATTATATTCAAATTCCCTCTCTCGTCGCGAATGAACATCAAATCAAACATGTACTACGTTTTCAAAAATGATTATGCAAACTCAATTCAAAGCACATACTTAGCTTTCTTTGGGAGTCTTCTTAAAGTTGAAAGTTTTCTAAAATGATCTGGCAAGAATTGAGAGCCTAGCAGCTCAAATGAATATTTGAGTCAAATGAAGTTTTGTCGGCGAATAGAGGCCAAAAATCAACATCTGCTGTGATTGTGGTCCGTCTGCGCACTGAAGACAAATGAAAGCATGTTTGCCATCATCAGTCATGCAATTTCTTAGGTTCCAAAATCTTAAAGTAGTTAGATGAGCTTGAGGGGTCGACAACATATCTTATATACATATATATGTATATAGGTATGTTCCAAAAGAAACAAGTTGTTTAGACTATATTATGTTCAAATTCCTCTCTAAATGAATGAACATCAAATCAAACATATATTGCCTTTTCAAAAACGCTCAATAAAACTCTTCATAGGTGCGTTCCAAAAGAAACAAGCTGTTTAGACTATATTATATTCAAATTCCCTCTCTCGTTGCGAATGAACATCAAATCAAACATGTACTGCGTTTTTAAAAAATGCTTATGCAAACTCAATTCAAAGCACATACTTACCTTTCTTTGGGAGTCTTCTTAAAGTAGAAAGTTTTCTAAAACGATCTGTTAAGAATTGAGAGTCTAGCAGCTCAAATGAATATTTAAGTCAAATGCAGTTTTCTCGGCGAATAGACGCCAAAAATCAACATCTGCTGTGATTTTGGCCCGTCTGCGCACTGAAATCAAATGAAAGAGGGGTCGACAACATATATTATATACATATATGTTCCAAAAGAAACAAGCTGTTTAGACTATATTATGTTCAAACTCCCTCTCTCGTCGCGAATGAACATCAAATCAAACATGTACTGCGTTTTCAAAAAATGCTTATGCAAACTCAATTCAAAGCACATACTTAGCTTTCTTTGGGAGTCTTCTTAAAGTAGAGAGTTTTCTAAAAAGATCTGGCAAGAATTAAGAACATAGCAGCTCAAATGAATATTGGAGTCAAATGAAGTTTTCTCGGCGAATAGACCCCAAAAATAAACATCTGCTTTGATTTTGGCCCGTCTGCGCACTGAAATCAAATGAAAGTATGTTTGCCATCATCAGTCATGCAATTTCTTAGGTTCCAAAATCTTAAAGTAGTTAGATGAGCTTGAGGGGTCGACAACATATCTTATATACATATATATGTATATAGGTATGTTCCAAAAGAAACAAGCTGTTTAGACTATATTATGTTCAAATTCCCTCTCTCGTCGCGAATGAACATCAAATCAAACATGTACTGCGTTTTCAAAAAATGCTTATGCAAACTCAATTCAAAGCACATACTTACCTTTCTTTGGGAGTCTTCTTAAAGTAGAAAGTGTTCTAAAACGATCTGGCAAGAATTGAGAGCCTATCAGCTCAAATGAATATTTGAGTCAAATGAAGTTTTCTCGGCGAATAGACGCCAAAAATCAACATCTGCTGTGATTTTGGAAAGTCTGCGCACTGAAATCAAAATAAAGCATGTTTGCCATCATCAGTCATGCAATTTCTTAGGTTCCAAAATCTTAAAGTAGTTAGATGAACTTGAGGGGTCGACAACATATCTTATATACATATACAAATAGGTGTGTTCCAAAGGAATCAAGCTGTTTAGACTATATTATGTTCAAATTCCTCTCGTCGCGAATGAACATCAAATCAAACATATATTAGCTTTTCAAAAACGCTCAATCAAACTCAATTCAAAGCACATACTTAGCTTTCTTTGGGTGTCTTCTTAAAGTAGAAAGTTTTTCTAAAACGATCTGGCAAGAATTGAGAGCCTAGCAGCTGAAATGAATATTTGAGTCAAATGAAGTTTTCTCGTGAATAGGCAAAAATCAACATCTGCTGTGATTTTGGCCCATCTACACTGAAATCAAATGAAAGCATGTTTGCCATCATCAGTCATGCAATTTCTTAGGTTCCAAAATCTTAAAGTATTTAGATGAGCTTGAGATTGTCGACATATCTTATATACACATGTTTATAGGTGCGTTCCAAAAGAAACAAGCTGTTTAGACTATATTATGTTCAAATTCCCTCTCTCGTCGCGAATGAACATCAAATCAAACATATATTGCCTTTTCAAAAACGCTCAATAAAACTCAATTCAAAGCACATACTTTGCTTTCTTTGGGAGTCTTCTTAAAGTAGAAAGTTTTCTAAAACGATCTGGCAAGAATTGAGAGCCTAGCAGCTCAAATGAATATTTGAGTCAAATGAAGTTTTCTCTGCGAATAGACGCCAAAAATCAACATCTGCTGTGATTTTGGAAAGTCTGCGCACTGAAATCAAAATAAAGCATGTTTGCCATCATCAGTCATGCAATTTCTTAGGTTCCAAAATCTTAAAGTAGTTAGATGAGCTTGAGGGGTCGACAACATATCTTATATACATATATATGTATATAGGTGTGTTCCAAAAGAAACAAGCTGTTTAGACTATATTATGTTCAAATTCCCTCTCGTCGCGAATGAACATCAAATCAAACATATATTGCCTTTTCAAAAACGCTCAATAAAACTCAATTCAAAGCACATACTTTGCTTTCTTTGGGAGTCTTCTTAAAGTAGAAAGTTTTCTAAAAGCGATCTGGCAGAATTGAGAGCCTAGCAGCTCAAATGAATATTTGAGTCAAATGAAGTTTTTCTCTGCGAATAGGCGGCCAAAAATCAACATCTGCGGTGATTTTGGCCGTCTCTTACTGAAATCAAATGAAAGCATGTTTGCCATCATCAGTCATGCAATTTCTTGGGTTCCAAAATCTTAAAGTAGTTAGATGAGCTTGAGGGGTCGACGACATATCTTATATACACATGTTTATAGGTGCGTTCCAAAAGAAACAAGCTGTTTAGACTATATTATGTTCAAATTCCCTCTCTCGTCGCGAATGAACATCAAATCAAGCATGTACTGCGTTTTCAAAAAATGCTTATGCAAACTCAATTCAAAGCACATACTTAGCTTTCTTTGGGAGTCTTCTTAAAGTAGAAAGTTTTCTAAAACGATCTGTTAAGAATTGAGAGTATAGCAGCTCAAATGAATATTTGAGTCAAATGCAGTTTTCTCGGCGAATAGACGCCAAAAATCAACATCTGCTGTGATTTTGGCCGTCTCTTACTGAAATCAAATGAAAGCATGTTTGCCATCATCAGTCATGCAATTTCTTAGGTTCAAAATCTTAAAGTAGTTAGATGAGCTTGAGGGATTCGACAACATATCTTATATACATATGTATATAGGTATGTTCCAAAAGAAACAAGCTGTTTAGACTATATTATGTTGAATTCCCTCTCTAAATGCATGAATGAACATCAAATCAAACATGTACTACGTTTTCAAAAATGCTTATGCAAACTCAATTCAAAGCACATACTTAGCTTTCTTTGGGAGTCTTCTTAAAGTAGAACGTTTTCTAAAACGATCTGGCAAGAATTAAGAAGCTAGCAGCTCAAATGAATATTGGAGTTCATACATGCTCATGGAAGGTTTATTCCACAAGCAATGACAACTAAGCCAATTCCATGACAACTAAACAGAGTTCATCTGCTAATAAGATATGGTTAAAGCTCTGGAAAAAGCTAATTAAGTGAAAATTGAAATAAGATTTTTTGTTTGTTTGTTTGTTTGCTTGCTTGGTTGTTTGTTAGTTGTTTTTAATCAAACTGCAACAGAGTTTTCATTTCAAGATGTGTTCATGTGTTAGTTGGAGCGCTATCTGTCATTATCAGTTTCATAATGTAGGTGCAGTAATGACAGTTTTCTTCATATTTACAGTCAATTTATTCCACAGTACTCTAAAGTGGTATACATACTACAGTATACAGAGGCAAAGCAACTGAGTTCAAAGTGCAACATTTTAAGGTACAAAAACTAAATAAAAAGAGGTGTTCATGCAACTCACCCACAGTTATTTGCTCTACCACTAGTTTAGGGTGGCGATGTTGGAACAACCGACTGAGCGCCACATACACTCTGACACACCAGTGGATCCACACAACCTACCTCATCTACAAAGACACACACACAAACACAGAGAAACGAAAAAAAATCAAAGATGTAAAACCTTAATTAACTACAGTGGCTTCAGAAGGTATTCAAACCCCTTCACAATTTTATTTTGTTGTGGATGTAATTTTAAATGCATGAATTGACATTTTTGTCTATCAGTCTACATTCATGAACATATAATGACAAAGTGAAAGCGTGTTTATTAAAAATCAAGGCCTTTCTTTCCGGTTACTCAGTTTGACTGGACAGCCAACTAGGAAGTGTCCTGTCAGTTCAAAAGATCTTCTATTTCACAATTATTGAGGCCACTGTGGTTTTTCTAATGGTTTTTCTACCCTTGCCCTGATCTATGATTATCCCTGAGCTATACCTCGCGACAGTTTTGTCACAGCAGGCTTCAGAGAATTCCCTGGACTTCATGGTTTGCTTTCTGTCTGACATGCAGTGTGGTGTGGAACCTTATATACACAGGTGTGTGCCTTTCTAAACTATGTCCAATGAATTCAATTTGCCACATGTGAACTCAATCAAGTTGAAGAAACATCTCGAGGATAATTAATGTTAACAGGATGCACCTGACCGATGTAGTTATAAGAAAAAATTAGAGAAAGACAAAGGAGAAGTTACATACATTTTTCTGACAAAAACATAATGACCAGAAAATATCTTAATTTTTCATATATGTTCCAAAAAGAAACAAGCTGTTTAGACTATATTATGTTCAAATTCCCTCTCTCGTCGCGAATGAACATCAAATCAAACATATATTGCCTTTTCAAAAACGCTCAATCAAACTCAATTCAAAGCACATACTTAGCTTTCTTTGGGAGTCTTCTTAAAGTAGAAAGTTTTCTAAAACGATCTGGCAAAATTGAGAGCCTAGCAGCTCAAATGAATATTTGGAGTCAAATGAGATTTTATCGTGAATAGAGGCCAAAAATCAACATCTGCTGTGATTGTGGCCGTCTCGCCTGAAGTCAAATGAAAGCATGTTTGACATCATCAGTCATGCAATTTCTTAGGTTCCAAAATCTTAAAGTAGTTAAATGAGCTTGAGGGGT
>NW_024401716.1:296261-317261 GCF_016859285.1 Xiphias gladius | reverse complement strand
TTAGAAAACTTTGTACTTTAAGAAGACTCCATAAGCAAGGTAAGTATGTGCTTTGAATTGAGTTTGTATAAGCACTTTTTGAAAACGCAGTACATGTTTGATTTGATGTTCATTCGCGATTTAGAGAGGGAATTTGAACATAATATAGTCTAAACAGCTTGTTTCTTTTGGAACATATATGTATATAAGACATGTTGTCGACCCTCAAGCTCATCTAACTACTTTAAGATTTTGGAACCCAAGAAATTGCATGACTGATGATGGCAAACATGCTTTCATTTGATTTCAGTAAGACACGGCCAGAATCACAGCAGATGTTGATTTTTGGCGTCTATTCGCCGAGAAAACTTCATTTGACTCAAATATTCATTTGAGCTGCTAGGCTCTTAATTCTTGCCAGATCGTTTTAGAAAACTTTGTACTTTAAGAAGACTCCATAAGCAAGGTAAGTATGTGCTTTGAATTGAGTTTGCATAAGTACTTTTTTGAAAACGCAGTACATGTTTGATTTGATGTTCATTCGTGACGAGAGAGGGAATTTGAACATAATATAGTCTAAACAGCTTGTTTCTTTTGGAACATATATGTATATAAGACATGTTGTCGACCCTTCAAGCTCATCTAACTACTTTAAGATTTTGGAAGCTAAGAAATTGCATGACTGATGATGGCAAACATGCTTTCATTTGATTTCAGTAAGACACGGGCCAGAATCACAGCAGATGTTGATTTTGGCGCCTATTCACGAGAAAACTTCATTTGACTCAAATATTCATTTGAGCTGCTAGGCTCTTAATTCTGCCAGATCGTTTTAGAAAACTTTGTACTTTAAGAAGACTCCATACAAGGTAAGTATGTGCTTTGAATTGAGTTTGCATAAGCACTTTTTGAAAACGCAGTACATGTTTGATTTGATGTTCATTCATGACGAGAGAGGAATTTGAACATAATATAGTCTAAACAGCTTGTTTCTTTTGGAACATATATGTATATAAGACATGTTGTCGACCCTCAAGCTCATCTAACTACTTTAAGATTTTGGAACCCAAGAAATTGCATGACTGATGATGGCAAACATGCTTTCATTTGATTTCAGTGCGACACGGGCCAGAATCACAGCAGATGTTGATTTTGGCGCCTATTCACGAGAAAACTTCATTTGACTCAAATATTCATTTGAGCTGCTAGGCTCTTAATTCTTGCCAGATCGTTTTAGAAAACTTTGTACTTTAAGAAGACTCCATAAGCAAGGTAAGTATGTGCTTTGAATTGAGTTTGCATAAGCACTTTTTTTGAAAACGCAGTACATGTTTGATTTGATGTTCATTCGCCATTTAGAGAGGGAATTTGAACATAATATAGTCTAAACAGCTTGTTTCTTTTGGAACATATATGTATATAAGACATGTTGTCGACCCTCAAGCTCATCTAACTACTTTAAGATTTTGGAACCCAAGAAATTGCATGACTGATGATGGCAAACATGCTTTCATTTGATTTCAGTGCAGACGGGCCAGAATCACAGCAGATGTTGATTTTACGCCTATTCACGAGAAAATTTCATTTGACTCAAATATTCATTTGAGCTGCTAGGCTCTTAATTTGCCAGATCGTTTTAGAAAACTTTGTACTTTAAGAAGACTCCATAAGCAAGGTAAGTATGTGCTTTGAATTGAGTTTGCATAAGCACTTTTTTGAAAACGCAGTACATGTTTGATTTGATGTTCATTCACGACGAGAGAGGGAATTTGAACATAATATAGTCTAAACAGCTTGTTTCTTTTGGAACATATATGTATATAAGACATGTTGTCGACCCTCAAGCTCATCTAACTACTTTAAGATTTTGGAACCCAAGAAATTGCATGACTGATGATGGCAAACATGCTTTAATTTGATTTCAGTAAGACAACGGGCCAGAATCACAGCAGATGTTGATTTTTACGCCTATTCGCGAGAAAACTTCATTTGACTCAAATATTCATTTGAGCTGCTAGGCTCTTAATTCTTGCCAGATCGTTTTAGAAAACTTTGTACTTTAAGAAGACTCCATAAGCAAGGTATGTATGTGCTTTGAATTGAGTTTGCATAAGCACTTTTTGAAAACGCAGTACATGTTTGATTTGATGTTCATTCATGATTTAGAGAGGGAATTTGAACATAATATAGTCTAAACAGCTTGTTTCTTTTGGAACATATATGTATATAAGATATGTTGTCGACCTCAAGCTCATCTAACTACTTTAAGATTTTGGAACCCAAGAAATTGCATGACTGATGATGGCAAACATGCTTTCATTTGATTTCAGTGCAGACGGGCCAGAATCACAGCAGATGTTGATTTTTGGCGCCTATTCGCGAGAAAACTTCATTTGACTCAAATATTCATTTGAGCTGCTAGGCTCTTAATTCTTGCCAGATCGTTTTAGAAAACTTTGTACTTTAAGAAGACTCCATAAGCAAGGTAAGTATGTGCTTTGAATTGAGTTTGCATAAGCATTTTTTGAAAACGCAGTACATGTTTGATTTGATGTTCATTCGCATTTGAGAGAGGGAATTTGAACATAATATAGTCTAAACAGCTTGTTTCTTTGGAACATATATGTATATAAGACATGTTGTCGACCCTCAAGCTCATCTAACTACTTTAAGATTTTGGAACCCAAGAAATTGCATGACTGATGATGGCAAACATGCTTTCATTTGATTTCAGTAAAGAGACGGGCCAGAATCACAGCAGATGTTGATTTTGGCGCCTATTCGCCGAGAAAACTTCATTTGACTCAAATATTCATTTGAGCTGCTAGGCTCTTAATTCTTGCCAGATCGTTTTAGAAAACTTTGTACTTTAAGAAGACTCCATAAGCAAGGTAAGTATGTGCTTTGAATTGAGTTTGCATAAGCACTTTTTGAAAACGCAGTACATGTTTGATTTGATGTTCATTCGCATTTAGAGAGGGAATTTGAACATAATATAGTCTAAACAGCTTGTTTCTTTTGGAACATATATGTATATAAGACATGTTGTCGACCCTCAAGCTCATCTAACTACTTTAAGATTTTGGAACCCAAGAAATTGCATGACTGATGATGGCAAACATGCTTTCATTTGATTTCAGTAAGCAGACGGGCCAGAATCACAGCAGATGTTGATTTTTACGCCTATTCGCCGAGAAAATCTCATTTGACTCAAATATTCATTTGAGCTGCTAGGCTCTTAATTCTGCCAGATCGTTTTAGAAAACTTTGTACTTTAAGAAGACTCCATAAGCAAGGTAAGTATGTGCTTTGAATTGAGTTTGCATAAGCACTTTTTTGAAAACG
Source organism: Xiphias gladius (assembly GCF_016859285.1). Taxonomy (NCBI): domain Eukaryota; kingdom Metazoa; phylum Chordata; class Actinopteri; order Istiophoriformes; family Xiphiidae; genus Xiphias; species Xiphias gladius. Next base: position 313,937 of record NW_024401716.1, on the reverse strand, counting down.
CAGTACATGTTTGATTTGATGTTCATTCGCATTTAGAGAGGGAATTTGAACATAATATAGTCTAAACAGCTTGTTTCTTTTTGGAACATATATGTATATAAGACATGTTGTCGACCCTCAAGCTCATCTAACTACTTTAAGATTTTGGAACCCAAGAAAATGCATGACTGATGATGGCAAACATGCTTTCATTTGATTTCAGTGCAGACGGGGCCAGAATCACAGCAGATGTTGATTTTTACGCCTATTCGCCGAGAAAACTTCATTTGACTCAAATATTCATTTGAGCTGCTAGGCTCTTAATTCTGCCAGATCGTTTTAGAAAACTTTGTACTTTAAGAAGACTCCATAAGCAAGGTAAGTATGTGCTTTGAATTGAGTTTGCATAAGCACTTTTTTGAAAACGCAGTACATGTTTGATTTGATGTTCATTCGCACCTAGAGAGGGAATTTGAACATAATATAGTCTAAACAGCTTGTTTCTTTTGGAACATATATGTATATAAGATATGTTGTCGACCTCAAGCTCATCTAACTACTTTAAGATTTTGGAACCCAAGAAATTGCATGACTGATGATGGCAAACATGCTTTCATTTGATTTCAGTAAGCAGACGGGCCAGAATCACAGCAGATGTTGATTTTGGCGCCTATTCGCCGAGAAAACTTCATTTGACTCAAATATTCATTTGAGCTGCTAGGCTCTTAATTCTTGCCAGATCGTTTTAGAAAACTTTGTACTTTAAGAAGACTCCATAAGCAAGGTAAGTATGTGCTTTGAATTGAGTTTGCATAAGCATTTTTTGAAAACGCAGTACATGTTTGATTTGATGTTCATTCGCATTTAGAGAGGGAATTTGAACATAATATAGTCTAAACAGCTTGTTTCTTTTGGAACATATATGTATATAAGACATGTTGTCGACCCTCAAGCTCATCTAACTACTTTAAGATTTTGGAACCCAAGAAATTGCATGACTGATGATGGCAAACATGCTTTCATTTGATTTCAGTGCACACGGCCAGAATCACAGCAGATGTTGATTTTTGGCGCCTATTCGCCGAGAGAAAATCTCATTTGACTCAAATATTCATTTGAGCTGCTAGGCTCTTAATTCTTGCCAGATCGTTTTAGAAAACTTTGTACTTTAAGAAGACTCCATAAGCAAGGTAAGTATGTGCTTTGAATTGAGTTTGCATAAGCACTTTTTTGAAAACGCAGTACATGTTTGATTTGATGTTCATTCGCGACGAGAGAGGAATTTGAACATAATATAGTCTAAACAGCTTGTTTCTTTTGGAACATATATGTATATAAGACATGTTGTCAACCCCTCAAGCTCATCTAACTACTTTAAGATTTTGGAACCCAAGAAATTGCATGACTGATGATGGCAAACATGCTTTCATTTGATTTCAGTGCGCACACGGGCAAGAATCACAGCAGATGTTGATTTTTGGCGTCTATTCGCCGAGAAAACTTCATTTGACTCAAATATTCATTTGAGCTGCTAGGCTCTTAATTCTTGCCAGATCGTTTTAGAAAACTTTGTACTTTAAGAAGACTCCATAAGCAAGGTATGTATGTGCTTTGAATTGAGTTTGCATAAGCACTTTTTTGAAAACGCAGTACATGTTTGATTTGATGTTCATTCGCACGAGAGAGGGAATTTGAACATAATATAGTCTAAACAGCTTGTTTCTTTTGGAACATATATGTATATAAGACATGTTGTCGACCCCTCAAGCTCATCTAACTACTTTAAGATTTTGGAACCCAAGAAATTGCATGACTGATGATGGCAAACATGCTTTCATTTGATTTCAGTGCGCAGACGGGCCAGAATCACAGCAGATGTTGATTTTTGGCGTCTTTTCAGCGAGAAAACTTCATTTGACTCAAATATTCATTTGAGCTGCTAGGCTCTTAATTCTTGCCAGATCGTTTTAGAAAACTTTGTACTTTAAGAAGACTCCATAAGCAAGGTAAGTATGTGCTTTGAATTGAGTTTGCATAAGCACTTTTTTGAAAACGCAGTACATGTTTGATTTGATGTTCATTCATGATTTAGAGAGGAATTTGAACATAATATAGTCTAAACAGCTTGTTTCTTTTGGAACATATATGTATATAAGACATGTTGTCGACCCTCAAGCTCATCTAACTACTTTAAGATTTTGGAACCCAAGAAATTGCATGACTGATGATGGCAAACATGCTTTCATTTGATTTCAGTGCAGACGGCCAGAATCACAGCAGATGTTGATTTTGGCGCCTATTCGCGAGAAAACTTCATTTGACTCAAATATTCATTTGAGCTGCTAGGCTCTTAATTCTTGCCAGATCGTTTTAGAAAACTTTGTACTTTAAGAAGACTCCATAAGCAAGGTAAGTATGTGCTTGAATTGAGTTTGCATAAGCACTTTTTGAAAACGCAGTACATGTTTGATTTGATGTTCATTCATATTTAGAGAGAGGGAATTTGAACATAATATAGTCTAAACAGCTTGTTTCTTTTGGAACATATATGTATATAAGACATGTTGTCGACCCATCAAGCTCATCTACCTACTTTAAGATTTTGGAAGCTAAGAAATTGCATGGCTGATGATGGCAAACGTGCTTTCATTTGATTTCAGTAAGACACGGGCCAGAATCACAGCAGATGTTGATTTTTGCGCCTATTCACGCCGAGAAAACTTCATTTGACTCAAATATTCATTTGAGCTGCTAGGCTCTTAATTCTTGCCAGATCGTTTTAGAAAACTTTGTACTTTAAGAAGACTCCATAAGCAAGGTAAGTATGTGCTTTGAATTGAGTTTGCATAAGCATTTTTTGAAAACGCAGTACATGTTTGATTTGATGTTCATTCGCATTTAGAGAGGGAATTTGAACATAATATAGTCTAAACAGCTTGTTTCTTTTTGGAACATATATGTATATAAGACATGTTGTCGACCCTCAAGCTCATCTAACTACTTTAAGATTTTGGAACCCAAGAAATTGCATGACTGATGATGGCAAACATGCTTTCATTTGATTTCAGTGCAGACGGGCCAGAATCACAGCAGATGTTGATTTTTGGCCTATTCGCCGAGAAAACTTCATTTGACTCAAATATTCATTTGAGCTGCTAGGCTCTTAATTCTTGCCAGATCGTTTTAGAAAACTTTGTACTTTAAGAAGACTCCATAAGCAAGTAAGTATGTGCTTTGAATTGAGTTTGCATAAGCACTTTTTGAAAACGCAGTACATGTTTGATTTGATGTTCATTCATGATTTAGAGAGGGAATTTGAACATAATATAGTCTAAACAGCTTGATTCTTTTGTAACATATATGGATATAAGACATGATGTCGACACCTCAAGCTCTTCTAAATAATTTAAGATTTTGGAACCCAAGAAATTGCATGACTGATGATGGCAAACATGCTTTCATTTGATTTCAGTGCGAGACGGGCCAGAATCACAGCAGATGTTGATTTTTGGCGCCTATTCACGAGAAAATCTCATTTGACTCAAATATTCATTTGAGCTGCTAGGCTCTTAATTCTTGCCAGATCGTTTTAGAAAACTTTGTACTTTAAGAAGACTCCATAAGCAAGGTAAGTATGTGCTTTGAATTGAGTTTGCATAAGCACTTTTTTGAAAACGCAGTACATGTTTGATTTGATGTTCATTCATTTACGAGAGAGGAATTTGAACATAATATAGTCTAAACAGCTTGTTTCTTTTGGAACATATATGTATATAAGACATGTTGTCGACCCTCAAGCTCATCTAACTACTTTAAGATTTTGGAACCCAAGAAATTGCATGACTGATGATGGCAAACATGCTTTCATTTGATTTCAGTAGACACGGGCCAGAATCACAGCAGATGTTGATTTTTACGCCTATTCGCCGAGAAAACTTCATTTGACTCAAATATTCATTTGAGCTGCTAGGCTCTTAATTCTTGCCAGATCGTTTTAGAAAACTTTGTACTTTAAGAAGACTCCATAAGCAAGGTAAGTATGTGCTTTGAATTGAGTTTGCATAAGCACTTTTTTGAAAACGCAGTACATGTTTGATTTGATGTTCATTCACGACGAGAGAGGGAATTTGAACATAATATAGTCTAAACAGCTTGTTTCTTTTGGAACATATATGTATATAAGACATGTTGTCGACCCCTCAAGCTCATCTAACTACTTTAAGATTTTGGAACCCAAGAAATTGCATGACTGATGATAGCAAACATGCTTCATTTGATTTCAGTGCAGACGGGCCAGAATCACAGCAGATGTTGATTTTTACGCCTATTCGCCGAGAAAACTTCATTTGACTCAAATATTCATTTGAGCTGCTAGGCTCTTAATTCTTGCCAGATCGTTTTAGAAAACTTTGTACTTTAAGAAGACTCCATAAGCAAGGTAAGTATGTGCTTTGAATTGAGTTTGCATAAGCACTTTTTTGAAAACGCAGTACATGTTTGATTTGATGTTCATTCGCGACAGAGAGGGAATTTGAACATAATATAGTCTAAACAGCTTGTTTCTTTTGGAACATATATGTATATAAGACATGTTGTCGACCCCTCAAGCTCATCTAACTACTTTAAGATTTTGGAACCCAAGAAATTGCATGACTGATGATAGCAAACATGCTTTCATTGGATTTCAGTGCGCACACGGGCCAGAATCACAGCAGATGTTGATTTTTGGCGTCTATTCGCCGAGAAAACTTCATTTGACTCAAATATTCATTTGAGCTGCTAGGCTCTTAATTCTTGCCAGATCGTTTTAGAAAACTTTGTACTTTAAGAAGACTCCATAAGCAAGGTATGTATGTGCTTTGAATTGAGTTTGTACAAGCATTTTTTGAAAACGCAGTACATGTTTGATTTGATGTTCATTCGCGATTAGAGAGGGAATTTGAACATAATATAGTCTAAACAGCTTGTTTCTTTTGGAACATATATGTATATAAGACATGTTGTCGACCCCTCAAGCTCATCTAACTACTTTAAGATTTTGGAACCCAAGAAATTGCATGACTGATGATGGCAAACATGCTTTCATTTGATTTCAGTAAAGCAGACGGGCCAGAATCACAGCAGATGTTGATTTTTGGCGTCTATTCACCGAGAAAACTTCATTTGACTCAAATATTCATTTGAGCTGCTAGGCTCTTAATTCTTGCCAGATCGTTTTAGAAAACTTTGTACTTTAAGAAGACTCCATAAGCAAGGTAAGTATGTGCTTTGAATTGAGTTTGCATAAGCACTTTTTGAAAACGCAGTACATGTTTGATTTGATGTTCATTCGCATTTAGAGAGGGAATTTGAACATAATATAGTCTAAACAGCTTGTTTCTTTTGGAACATATATGTATATAAGACATGTTGTCGACCCTCAAGCTCATCTAACTACTTTAAGATTTTGGAACCCAAGAAATTGCATGACTGATGATGGCAAACATGCTTTCATTTGATTTCAGTAGCAGACGGCCAGAAATCACAGCAGATGTTGATTTTTGGCGCCTATTCACGAGAAAATTTCATTTGACTCAAATATTCATTTGAGCTGCTAGGCTCTTAATTCTTGCCAGATCGTTTTAGAAAACTTTGTACTTTAAGAAGACTCATACAAGATAAGTATGTGCTTTGAATTGAGTTTGCATAAGCACTTTTTTGAAAACGCAGTACATGTTTGATTTGATGTTCATTCATGATTTAGAGAGAGGAATTTGAACATAATATAGTCTAAACAGCTTGTTTCTTTTGGAACATATATGTATATAAGACAATATTTCGACACCTCCAGCTCATCTAACTACTTTAAGATTTTGGAACCCAAGAAATTGCATGACTGATGATGGCAAACATGCTTTCATTTGATTTCAGTGCAGACGGGCGCCAGAATCACAGCAGATGTTGATTTTTACGCCTATTCACGAGAAAACTTCATTTGACTCAAATATTCATTTGAGCTGCTAGGCTCTTAATTTTGCCAGATCGTTTTAGAAAACTTTGTACTTTAAGAAGACTCCATAAGCAAGGTAAGTATGTGCTTTGAATTGAGTTTGCATAAGCACTTTTTTGAAAACGCAGTACATGTTTGATTTGATGTTCATTCACATTTAGAGAGGAATTTGAACATAATATAGTCTAAACAGCTTGTTTCTTTTGGAACATATATGTATATAAGACATGTTGTCGACCCTCAAGCTCATCTAACTACTTTAAGATTTTGGAACCCAAGAAATTGCATGACTGATGATGGCAAACATGCTTTCATTTGATTTCAGTAAGCAGACGGGCCAGAATCACAGCAGATGTTGATTTTTATGCCTATTCGCCGAGAAATTTCATTTGACTCAAATATTCATTTGAGCTGCTAGGCTCTTAATTCTTGCCAGATCGTTTTAGAAAACTTTGTACTTTAAAGAAGACTCCATAAGCAAGGTAAGTATGTGCTTTGAATTGAGTTTGCATAAGCACTTTTTGAAAACGCAGTACATGTTTGATTTGATGTTCATTCGCCATTTAGAGAGGAATTTGAACATAATATAGTCTAAACAGCTTGTTTCTTTTGGAACATATATGTATATAAGACATGTTGTCGACCTCAAGCTCATCTAACTACTTTAAGATTTTGGAACCCAAGAAATTGCATGACTGATGATGGCAAACATGCTTTCATTTGATTTCAGTGCAGACGGGCCAGAATCACAGCAGATGTTGATTTTTCATGCCTATTCGCCGAGAAAACTTCATTTGACTCAAATATTCATTTGAGCTGCTAGGCTCTTAATTCTTGCCAGATCGTTTTAAAAAACTTTGTACTTTAAGAAGACTCCATAAGCAAGGTACGTATGTGCTTTGAATTGAGTTTGCATAAGCACTTTTTTGAAAACGCAGTACATGTTTGATTTGATGTTCATTCGCCATTAGAGAGGGAATTTGAACATAATATAGTCTAAACAGCTTGTTTCTTTGGAAACATATATGTATATAAGACATGTTGTCGACCTCAAGCTCATCTAACTACTTTAAGATTTTGGAACCCAAGAAATTGCATGACTGATGATGGCAAACATGCTTTCATTTGATTTCAGTGTAGACGGCCAGAAATCACAGCAGATGTTGATTTTTGGCGCCTATTCACCGAGAAAACTTCATTTGACTCAAATATTCATTTGAGCTGCTAGGCTCTTAATTCATGCCGGATCGTTTTAGAAAACTTTGTACTTTAAGAAGACTCCATAAGCAAGGTAAGTATGTGCTTTGAATTGAGTTTGCATAAGCACTTTTTGAAAACGCAGTACATGTTTGATTTGATGTTCATTCGCGACAGAGAGAGGAATTTGAACATAATATAGTCTAAACAGCTTGTTTCTTTTTGGAACATATATGTATATAAGACATGTTGTCGACCCTCAAGCTCATCTAACTACTTTAAGATTTTGGAACCCAAGAAATTGCATGACTGATGATGGCAAACGTGCTTTCATTTGATTTCAGTGCGCAGACGGGCCAGAATCACAGCAGATGTTGAGTTTTGGCGTCTATTCGCCGAGAAAACTTCATTTGACTCAAATATTCATTTGAGCTGCTAGGCTCTTAATTCTTGCCAGATCGTTTTAGAAAACTTTGTACTTTAAGAAGACTCCATAAGCAAGGTAAGTATGTGCTTTGAATTGAGTTTGCATAAGCATTTTTTGAAAACGCAGTACATGTTTGATTTGATGTTCATTCGCCATTTAGAGAGGGAATTTGAACATAATATAGTCTAAACAGCTTGTTTCTTTTGGAACATATATGTATATAAGACATGTTGTCGACCCTCAAGCTCATCTAACTACTTTAAGATTTTGGAACCCAAGAAATTGCATGACTGATGATGGCAAACATGCTTTCATTGGATTTCAGTGCGCAAACGGGCCAGAATCACAGCAGATGATGATTTTGCGCCTATTCGCCGAGAAAATCTCATTTGACTCAAATATTCATTTGAGCTGCTAGGCTTTAATTCTTGCCAGATCGTTTTAGAAAACTTTGTACTTTAAGAAGACTCCATAAGCAAGGTATGTATGTGCTTTGAATTGAGTTTGCATAAGCACTTTTTGAAAACGCAGTACATGTTTGATTTGATGTTCATTCGCATTTAGAGAGGGAATTTGAACATAATATAGTCTAAACAGCTTGTTTCTTTTGGAACATATATGTATATAAGACATGTTGTCGACCCTCAAGCTCATCTAACTACTTTAAGATTTTGGAACCCAAGAAATTGCATGACTGATGATGGCAAACATGCTTTCATTTGATTTCAGTGCAGACGGGGGCCAGAATCACAGCAGATGTTGATTTTTGGCGTCTATTCGACGAGAAAACTTCATTTGACTCAAATATTCATTTGAGCTGCTAGGCTCTTAATTCTTGCCAGATCGTTTTAGAAAACTTTGTACTTTAAGAAGACTCCATAAGCAAGGTAAGTATGTGCTTTGAATTGAGTTTGCATAAGCACTTTTTTGAAAACGCAGTACATGTTTGATTTGATGTTCATTCGCCACTAGAGAGGGAATTTGAACATAATATCGTCTAAACAGCTTGTTTCTTTTTGGAACATATATGTATATAAGACATGTTGTCGACCCCTCAAGCTCATCTAACTACTTTAAGATTTTGGAACCCAAGAAATTGCATGACTGATGATGGCAAACATGCTTTCATTTGATTTCAGTGCGCACACGGGCCAGAATCACAGCAGATGTTGATTTTTGTCGTCTATTCGCGAGAAAACTTCATTTGACTCAAATATTCATTTGAGCTGCTAGGCTCTTAATTCTGCCAGATCGTTTTAGAAATCTTTGTACTTTAAGAAGACTCCATAGAAAGGTAAGTATGTGCTTTGAATTGAGTTTGCATAAGCACTTTTTTGAAAACGCAGTACATGTTTGATTTGATGTTCATTCGCCACGAGAGAGGTATTTGAACATAATATAGTCTAAACAGCTTGTTTCTTTTGGAACATATATGTATATAAGACATGTTGTCGACCCTCAAGCTCATCTAACTACTTTAAGATTTTGGAACCCAAGAAATTGCATGACTGATGATGGCAAACACACTTTCATTTGATTTCAGTGCAGACGGGCCAGAATCACAGCAGATGTTGATTTTTACGCCTATTCGCCGAGAAAACTTCATTTGACTCAAATATTCATTTGAGCTGCTAGGCTCTTAATTCTTGCCAGATCGTTTTAGAAAACTTTGTACTTTAAGAAGACTCCAGCAAAGCCAAGTATGTGCTTTGAATTGAGTTTGCATAAGCACTTTTTTGAAAACGCAGTACATGTTTGATTTGATGTTCATTCGCATTTAGAGAGGGAATTTGAACATAATATAGTCTAAACAGCTTGTTTCTTTTGGAACATATATGTATATAAGACATGTTGTCGACCCCTCAAGCTCATCTAACTACTTTAAGATTTTGGAACCCAAGAAATTGCATGACTGATGATGGCAAACATGCTTTCATTTGATTTCAGTGCAGACGGGCCAGAATCACAGCAGATGTTGATTTTTACGCCTATTCACGAGAAAACTTCATTTGACTAAAATTTTCATTTGAGCTGCTAGGCTCTAATTTCTTGCCAGATCGTTTTAGAAAACTTTGTACTTTAAGAAGACTCCATAAGCAAGGTATGTATGTGCTTTGAATTGAGTTTGCATAAGCACTTTTTTGAAAACGCAGTACATGTTTGATTTGATGTTCATTCGCGACTAGAGAGGGAATTTGAACATAATATAGTCTAAACAGCTTGTTTCTTTTGGAACATATATGTATATAAGACATGTTGTCGACCCCTCAAGCTCATCTAACTACTTTAAGATTTTGGAACCCAAGAAATTGCATGACTGATGATGGCAAACATGCTTTCATTGGATTTCAGTGCGCAGACGGGCCAGAATCACAGCAGATGTTGATTTTTGGCGTCTATTCGCCGAGAAAACTTCATTTGACTCAAATATTCATTTGAGCTGCTAGGCTCTTAATTCTTGCCAGATCGTTTTAGAAAACTTTGTACTTTAAGAAGACTCCATAAGCAAGGTATGTATGTGCTTTGAATTGAGTTTGCATAAGCACTTTTTTGAAAACGCAGTACATGTTTGATTTGATGTTCATTCGCCACTAGAGAGGGAATTTGAACATAATATAGTCTAAACAGCTTGTTTCTTTTGGAACATATATGTATATAAGACATGTTGTCGACCCTCAAGCTCATCTAACTACTTTAAGATTTTGGAACCCAAGAAATTGCATGACTGATGATGGCAAACATGTTTCATTTGATTTCAGTGCAGACCGGGGCCAGAATCACAGCAGATGTTGATTTTTGGCCTATTCACCGAGAAAACTTCATTTGACTCAAATATTCATTTGAGCTGCTAGGCTCTTAATTCTGCCAGATCGTTTTAGAAAACTTTGTACTTTAAGAAGACTCCATAAGCAAGGTAAGTATGTGCTTTGAATTGAGTTTGCATAAGCACTTTTTTTGAAAACGCAGTACATGTTTGATTTGATGTTCATTCACCATTTAGAGAGGGAATTTGAACATAATATAGTCTAAACAGCTTGTTTCTTTTGGAACATATATGTATATAAGACATGTTGTCGACCCTCAAGCTCATCTAACTACTTTAAGATTTTGGAACCCAAGAAATTGCATGACTGATGATGGAAAACATGCTTTCATTTGATTTCAGTGACAACGGGCCAGAATCACAGCAGATGTTGATTTTTATGCCTATTCACCGAGAAAACTTCATTTGACTCAAATATTCATTTGAGCTGCTAGGCTCTTAATTCTTGCCAGATCGTTTTAGAAAACTTTGTACTTTAAGAAGACTCCATAAGCAAGGTATGTATGTGCTTTGAATTGAGTTTGCATAAGCACTTTTTGGAAAACGCAGTACATGTTTGATTTGATGTTCATTCGCATTTAGAGAGGGAATTTGAACATAATATAGTCTAAACAGCTTGTTTCTTTTGGAACATATATGTATATAAGACATGTTGTCGACCCCTCAAGCTCATCTAACTACTTTAAGATTTTGGAACCCAAGAAATTGCATGACTGATGATGGCAAACATGCTTTCATTGGATTTCAGTGCACACACGGGCCAGAATCACAGCAGATGTTGATTTTGGCGCCTATTCGCGAGAAAACTTCATTTGACTCAAATATTCATTTGAGCTGCTAGGCTCTTAATTCTTGCCAGATCGTTTTAGAAAACTTTGTACTTTAAGAAGACTCCATAAGCAAGGTATGTATGTGCTTTGAATTGAGTTTGCATAAGCACTTTTTTGAAAACGCAGTACATGTTTGATTTGATGTTCATTCGCAACTTGAGAGGGAATTTGAACATAATATAGTCTAAACAGCTTGTTTCTTTTGGAACATATATGTATATAAGACATGTTGTCGACCCTCAAGCTCATCTAACTACTTTAAGATTTTGGAACCCAAGAAATTGCATGACTGATGATGGCAAACATGTTTCATTTGATTTCAGTGCAGACGGGCCAGAATCACAGCAGATGTTGATTTTTGGCGCTATTCGCGAGAAAACTTCATTTGACTCAAATATTCATTTGAGCTGCTAGGCTCTAAAATTTTGCCAGATCGTTTTAGAAAACTTTGTACTTTAAGAAGACTCCATAAGCAAGGTATGTATGTGCTTTGAATTGAGTTTGCATAAGCACTTTTTTGAAAACGCAGTACATGTTTGATTTGATGTTCATTATTTAGAGAGAGGGAATTTGAACATAATATAGTCTAAACAGCTTGTTTCTTTTGGAACATATATGTATATAAGACATGTTGTCGACCCCTCAAGCTCATCTAACTACTTTAAGATTTTGGAACCCAAGAAATTGCATGACTGATGATGGCAAACATGCTTTCATTGGATTTCAGTGCAGACGGGCGGCCAGAATCACAGCAGATGTTGATTTTTGGCGTCTATTCGCCGAGAAAACTTCATTTGACTCAAATATTCATTTGAGCTGCTAGGCTCTTAATTCTTGCCAGATCGTTTTAGAAAACTTTGTACTTTAAGAAGACTCCATAAGCAAGGTATGTATGTGCTTTGAATTGAGTTTGCATAAGCACTTTTTTGAAAACGCAGTACATGTTTGATTTGATGTTCATTCGCATTTAGAGAGGAATTTGAACATAATATAGTCTAAACAGCTTGTTTCTTTTGGAACATATATGTATATAAGACATGTTGTCGACCCCTCAAGCTCATCTAACTACTTTAAGATTTTGGAACCCAAGAAATTGCATGACTGATGATGGCAAACATGCTTTCATTGGATTTCAGTGCGCATACGGGCCAGAATCACAGCAGATGTTGATTTTTGCTGCTATTCGCCGAGAAAACTTCATTTGACTCAAATATTCATTTGAGCTGCTAGGCTCTTAATTCTTGCCAGATCGTTTTAGAAAACTTTGTACTTTAAGAAGACTCCATAAGCAAGGTATGTATGTGCTTTGAATTGAGTTTGCATAAGCACTTTTTTGAAAACGCAGTACATGTTTGATTTGATGTTCATTCGCTATTAGAGAGGGAATTTGAACATAATATAGTCTAAACAGCTTGTTTCTTTTGGAACATATATGTATATAAGACATGTTGTCGACCCTCAAGCTCATCTAACTACTTTAAGATTTTGGAACCCAAGAAATTGCATGACTGATGATGGCAAACATGCTTTCATTTGATTTCAGTGCGCAGACGGGCCAGAATCACAGCAGATGTTGATTTTTGCGTCTATTCGCCGAGAAAACTTCATTTGACTCAAATATTCATTTGAGCTGCTAGGCTCTTAATTCTTGCCAGATCGTTTTAGAAAACTTTGTACTTTAAGAAGACTCCATAAGCAAGGTATGTATGTGCTTTGAATTGAGTTTGCATAAGCACTTTTTGAAAACGCAGTACATGTTTGATTTGATGTTCATTCGCCATTTAGAGAGGGAATTTGAACATAATATAGTCTAAACAGCTTGTTTCTTTTGGAACATATATGTATATAAGACATGTTGTCGACCCTCAAGCTCATCTAACTACTTTAAGATTTTGGAACCCAAGAAATTGCATGACTGATGATGGCAAACATGCTTTCATTTGATTTCAGTGCAGACGGGGGCCAGAATCACAGCAGATGTTGATTTTGGCGCCTATTCGCCGAGAAAATCTCATTTGACTCAAATATTCATTTGAGCTGCTAGGCTCTTAATTCTTGCCAGATCGTTTTAGAAAACTTTGTACTTTAAGAAGACTCCATAAGCAAGGTAAGTATGTGCTTTGAATTGAGTTTGCATAAGCACTTTTTGAAAACGCAGTACATGTTTGATTTGATGTTCATTCGCGACGAGAGAGGGAATTTGAACATAATATAGTCTAAACAGCTTGTTTCTTTTGGAACATATATGTATATAAGACATGTTGTCGACCCCTCAAGCTCATCTAACTACTTTAAGATTTTGGAACCCAAGAAATTGCATGACTGATGATGGCAAACATGCTTTCATTTGATTTCAGTAGACGGGCGGCCAGAATCACAGCAGATGTTGATTTTTGCGCCTATTCGCAGAGAAAACTTCATTTGACTCAAATATTCATTTGAGCTGCTAGGCTCTTAATTCTTGCCAGATCGTTTTAGAAAACTTTGTACTTTAAGAAGACTCCATAAGCAAGGTATGTATGTGCTTTGAATTGAGTTTGCATAAGCACTTTTTTTGAAAACGCAGTACATGTTTGATTTGATGTTCATTCGCGACGAGAGAGGGAATTTGAACATAATATAGTCTAAACAGCTTGTTTTTTTTGGAACATATATGTATATAAGACTTGTTGTCGACCCCTCAAGCTCATCTAACTACTTTAAGATTTTGGAACCCAAGAAATTGCATGACTGATGATAGCAAACATGCTTTCATTGGATTTCAGTGCAGACGGGCCAGAATCACAGCAAATGTTGATTTTTACGCCTATTCACCGAGAAAATCTCATTTGACTCAAATATTCATTTGAGCTGCTAGGCTCTTAATTCTTGCCAGATCGTTTTAGAAAACTTTGTACTTTAAGAAGACTCCATAAGCAAGGTATGTATGTGCTTTGAATTGAGTTTGCATAAGCACTTTTTTGAAAACGCAGTACATGTTTGATTTGATGTTCATTCACCATTTAGAGAGGGAATTTGAACATAATATAGTCTAAACAGCTTGTTTTTTTTGGAACATATATGTATATAAGACATGTTGTCGACCCCTCAAGCTCATCTAACTACTTTAAGATTTTGGAACCCAAGAAATTGCATGACTGATGATGGCAAACATGCTTTCATTTGATTTCAGTAAGACGGGCCAGAATCACAGCAGATGTTGATTTTTGGCGTCTATTCGCCGAGAAAACTTCATTTGACTCAAATATTCATTTGAGCTGCTAGGCTCTTAATTCTTGCCAGATCGTTTTAGAAAACTTTGTACTTTAAGAAGACTCCATAAGCAAGGTATGTATGTGCTTTGAATTGAGTTTGCATAAGCATTTTTTTGAAAACGCAGTACATGTTTGATTTGATGTTCATTCGCGACGAGAGAGGGAATTTGAACATAATATAGTCTAAACAGCTTGTTTCTTTTGGAACATATATGTATATAAGACATGTTGTCGACCCCTCAAGCTCATCTAACTACTTTAAGATTTTGGAACCCAAGAAATTGCATGACTGATGATGGCAAACATGCTTTCATTGGATTTCAGTGCGCACACGGGCCAGAATCACAGCAGATGTTGATTTTTGGCCTATTCACGAGAAAATTTCATTTGACTCAAATATTCATTTGAGCTGCTAGGCTCTTAATTCTTGCCAGATCGTTTTAGAAAACTTTGTACTTTAAGAAGACTCCATAAGCAAGGTAAGTATGTGCTTTGAATTGAGTTTGCATAAGCATTTTTTGAAAACGCAGTACATGTTTGATTTGATGTTCATTCGCATTTAGAGAGGGAATTTGAACATAATATAGTCTAAACAGCTTGTTTCTTTTTGGAACATATATGTATATAAGACATGTTGTCGACCCTCAAGCTCATCTAACTACTTTAAGATTTTGGAACCCAAGAAATTGCATGACTGATGATGGCAAACATGCTTTCATTTGATTTCAGTGAGCACACGGGCCAGAATCACAGCAGATGTTGAGTTTTGGCGTCTATTCGCCGAGATAATTTCATTTGACTCAAATATTCATTTGAGCTGCTAGGCTCTTAATTCTTGCCAGATCGTTTTAGAAAACTTTGTACTTTAAGAAGACTCCATAAGCAAGGTATGTATGTGCTTTGAATTGAGTTTGCATAAGCACTTTTTGAAAACGCAGTACATGTTTGATTTGATGTTCATTCATGATTAGAGAGGGAATTTGAACATAATATAGTCTAAACAGCTTGTTTCTTTTGAACATATATGTATATAAGACATGTTGTCGACCTCAAGCTCATCTAACTACTTTAAGATTTTGGAACCTAAGAAATTGCATGACTGATGATGGCAAACATGCTTTCATTTGATTTCAGTAAGCAGACGGGCCAGAATCACAGCAGATGTTGATTTTTGCGCCTATTCACGAGAAAACTTCATTTGACTCAAATATTCATTTGAGCTGCTAGGCTTCTAATTCTTGCCAGATCGTTTTAGAAAACTTTGTACTTTAAGAAGACTCCATAAGCAAGGTATGTATGTGCTTTGAATTGAGTTTGCATACGCACTTTTTTGATAACGTAGTACTTGTTTGATTTTATGTACATTCGCGACGAGAGAGGGAATTTGAACATAATATAGTCTAAACAGCTTGTTTCTTTTGGAACATATATGTATATAAGCTCATCTAACTACTTTAAGATTTTGGAACCCAAGAAATTGCATGACTGATGATGGCAAACATGCTTTCATTGGATTTCAGTGCGCACAGGGGCCAGAATCACAGCAGATGTTGATTTTTGGCGTCTATTCGCCGAGAAAACTTCATTTGACTCAAATATTCATTTGAGCTGCTAGGCTCTTAATTCTTGCCAGATCGTTTTAGAAAACTTTGTACTTTAAGAAGACTCCATAAGCAAGGTAAGTATGTGCTTTGAATTGAGTTTGCATAAGCACTTTTTTGAAAACGCAGTACATGTTTGATTTGATGTTCATTCGCAACGAGAGAGGGAATTTGAACACAATATAGTCTAAACAGCTTGTTTCTTTTTGGAAAATTTATGTATATAAGACATGTTGTCGACCCTCAAGCTCATCTAACTACTTTAAGATTTTGGAACCCAAGAAATTGCATGACTGATGATAGCAAACATGCTTTCATTGGATTTCAGTGAGCACACGGGCCAGAATCACAGCAGATGTTGATTTTTACGCCTATTCACGAGAAAATCTCATTTGACTCAAATATTCATTTGAGCTGCTAGGCTCTTAATTCTTGCCAGATCGTTTTAGAAAACTTTGTACTTTAAGAAGACTCCATAAGCAAGGTAAGTATGTGCTTTGAATTGAGTTTGCATAAGCACTTTTTGAAAACGCAGTACATGTTTGATTTGATGTTCATTCGCCATTTAGAGAGGGAATTTGAACATAATATAGTCTAAACAGCTTGTTTCTTTTGGAACATATATGTATATAAGACATGTTGTCGACCCTCAAGCTCATCTAACTACTTTAAGATTTTGGAACCCAAGAAATTGCATGACTGATGATGGCAAACATGTTTCATTTGATTTCAGTAAGCACACGGGCCAGAATCACAGCAGATGTTGATTTTTGGCGCCTATTCACGAGAAAACTTCATTTGACTCAAATATTCATTTGAGCTGCTAGGCTCTTAATTCTTGCCAGATCGTTTTAGAAAACTTTGTACTTTAAGAAGACTCCATAAGCAAGGTAAGTATGTGCTTTGAATTGAGTTTGCATAAGCACTTTTTTGAAAACGCAGTACATGTTTGATTTGATGTTCATTCATGACGAGAGGGAATTTGAACATAATATAGTCTAAACAGCTTGTTTCTTTTGGAACATATATGTATATAAGACATGTTGTCGACCCTCAAGCTCATCTAACTACTTTAAGATTTTGGAACCCAAGAAATTGCATGACTGATGATGGCAAACATGCTTTCATTTGATTTCAGTGCAGACGGGGCCAGAATCACAGCAGATGTTGATTTTTGGCGCCTATTCACGAGAAAACTTCATTTGACTCAAATATTCATTTGAGCTGCTAGGCTCTTAATTCTTGCCAGATCGTTTTAGAAAACTTTGTACTTTTAAGAAGACTCCATAAGCAAGGTAAGTATGTGCTTTGAATTGAGTTTGCATAAGCACTTTTTTGAAAACGCAGTACATGTTTGATTTGATGTTCATTCGCATTTAGAGAGGAATTTGAACATAATATAGTCTAAACAGCTTGTTTCTTTTGGAACATATATGTATATAAGACATGTTGTCGACCCCTCAAGCTCATCTAACTACTTTAAGATTTTGGAACCCAAGAAATTGCATGACTGATGATGGCAAACATGCTTTCATTGGATTTCAGTGCGCACACGGGCCAGAATCACAGCAGATG
>NW_024401716.1:275849-295761 GCF_016859285.1 Xiphias gladius | reverse complement strand
GTCAAGATGTTTTGGACACTTCAACATTTTTTTTTTTTTAAATAACTTTTTTTAGACAAAATATCCCAACGTGCCCTGTGCTTGTACATCTGACAATTTTAACACAAAGTATAGCTTTGTATCTGTCTAAATGATCATATACAGTAACCTTATCCTTGTTTCCATGCTAATGTGAAACTAAAATATTTTATCCATGAGGTATATACACCAATCAGCCACATTAAAACCAGTTAATGTTTTGGGTGAATAGTGTATATATACAGTATGAATATAGAATAAATTATACATGTATATATATATATGTATAGATAGATAGATATAGATAGATATGTATGTATGTATGTATATATATATATATATATATACACACATACATATATATCATTATATTACTATGATTATAGCATAAAATAAATTTATATTAAATCGGTATATCTATTATATGCTGTTGACAAGTAAGGTAAGAAGTCAGTCATTAGTGGATTTCTACAACACAAGTTAGGTATTTAGTTGTGATGTTCAAGGTTAGGCCAGGGAAGGCATTGTCAGTAAAAGTTCTCACAAGTACAAAAAGGCAGATGCATGTGTGCGTGTGTGCGTGTGTGTGTGTGTGTGTGTGTGTATGTGTGTGTGTGTGTGTGTGTGTGTGTGTGTGTGTGTGTCTGTGTGTGTGTGTGTGTGTGTATGTGTCTCTGTGTGTGTTCGCAGGTTATAGTCCCGAGATCTCTGTCAGCCAGATCTTTTTCTCATGCCAAAGCAGGCAGTGTGTTCGGAGGCTACCTCAAACTACTGCCTATGTTCTTCATTGTCATGCCAGGTGTGATCAGCCGAGCATTGTTCCCAGGTCAGTCTGTCTTCCTCTCTCTGTTCAACTGTCATGTCAAAGGTTCTTTATGTTTAAGTACATGCACCATTTTGATTTGATTACTACTTCATTAAACCAGACTTTCAAAGACTGTCTTTTAACCAAGTAATTTTCCCGCCATGAAATGTAGAATGTAAGGCTGGGCTGTTGTATTACATTGCATCAGAGTATTCAGGTATAACTTGTAAAGTTGCCAATGAAACTAAGTAAAAGAAACAATGTCCAAGAAACTCATCCTAGCCTGTAATCTGACTGAATTATTATTTCACTTAAGTGAGATACTTCAGGTGGCCTGCCTTATGTAGCAATAAATTCACTAAATGAACAAACTTGGTAATGTTATGTGTTAAGGCAAAACTGCAAGGCTCTGTCATCTGGCTGCTTTGGTTTTATAGGATCAGCGGAACGGACAAATCAGATTTTTTAATCAGTCTGCATGTTCATGTAGACACACAATGGGTCCATTAAAAAAAAATGCTCTGCCAAATCTAATTCAATCAATCAAGGGGGAAGGGGGAGACATTGTGCTTGCAGAAAATGGAGCCTAAAGGGAGCATATACAAAGCATGTTATTTGTCTTCTCTGTGTGTGAGCATAGCCATAAAGTCAAATCAATTTGACTGAATACTTTTTAAAATGTTCACCACTTAATTCAGAGTAAATGTATATTTGTTTACTTAACTTGCTTCATTTTAGTAACCTGACAGCATAAATGTTGGTCACTGTGACGTCACTGTGTGTTGAATGACCTTTTCTAGTATATTTGTGAGTTTGATACAGGTGGGTTTACTGGTATGTACTCCCTCCAGGAAATAGCCATACAGTATGCTTGCTTTCTAAAGTCGACACTGACAAACACTTTGAACCTTCTCCAGCCTGCTTTAATATGTTGCCAAAGTAACTGCCGTCATATAAATTAAAAGTATTACAACCTTAAATATTGTTGCAAACTCAATAGAGTATTTGTGTAACAAAATTTAGCTTGCCTTAAGCAGTGACTGAATCAAGATTTCTCCTCAGGGCTTACCGTAGCTGTATGCACTCACTGCTGAGACAATTAAGTATTACAAACCCACACAAACCCATATGCTCGAGTCAACTCAGGTGCTGCTGATACCAGCTCTTGTATCAGCGCTATCCTCAACACTTCAAATATGTGCCGAACTGCAGCCCATATGCTTTCGCGCTCGCCAGATTCATTCATGCATGTAAGTCAGACAGTAGTGTCTGTGCTTGTCAGCCTATTAGCCTATAGACTTTGGAGAGACTTGCTCCTGCAGTTCGGTTAAGTTACAAACCTTTAATGCCTGTTAATGATACTAATTGTTTTGCATTTTATTTTAATTTAAATAAATGTCTGTTAAGTCACTATCTATGGCTGAATGAGACAACACAAAGGTGATCGAGCCTATGGCCAACTGACGACAGTATTGTAATATTCATATATTTGTAGTATTACAAACTGGGTGTCTGTGGCGACATTCCTGGAAAAAATGTCGTATTAAGTTACTGCTAATGCAAAATGAACTTTTCCTACTGCTGCAGCTTGACATTAAAAGCATTTAACAGGTGAAACACAAGTTGACTTTTATTGTGAAGTAGTCACTGGAAATACAGTGTGTTTGCCATTTACTGCAATGTCGATTGGAAGATTAAACACCCAGAATGTGATCAAAGTAGTGACTGACACTACAGTTAACTACTACACTTAAATTGCCTTACAGATAAGCTTGAGAAAAAAATTCCCTCATCTAAAAGTGAAGTGACTACATCCCTTTCTTGAAGTTAATGTAAAGGATCAAAACAGGAAATCTTAATAATATGTTACTTTGAAGTTCTTCCACTTTGCTGTGTCTCAATATTCAGTATGAGGGCCTTTCGTTAGCTTAGAACATTGTTTAAATACACGTTTAAATCTCTATTTAGAAGTGCTGTTCATTCACACAATGATCATGTCACAAAAAAGTTAGAACTGTGTATTATATATACTACACAATGTACAGAAAAAAATGTGTCATGTAGGAGTTTGTTCACTTAATACTGTCAGTTCATACGTGATAGTCCTCAACTGAAGCAGACATTCATGAACTTATCCTGACAAGGTCGCATCTGTATGTGATTCATTGTGATTCACAGTGTCTAAACTAAAGACTTTTTTCTTTTACTGCAATTTGAAAGGAATCCACACCTTTAACAGATGTGTACTGCTGGTACCACCTTAGAAGTATGTATTAAGACATACACTCTTTAGTGTGTACTGAACAATTGACAGTTGCGAAGCAGTTAAGTAATTGATATCACATGTCCTTATATGGTTTTTCATTTGATGGAGATTTTCAAAAATGTCAGTGTTGTACAGCCCATGTACATTAGTTTTATTCATAGCTAACTGTTATTGTAATTGAAAATTGTGTTTAATGTGCCTTTGCAAGTTGTGATCATAGTTTCCTGTTCCAATTAATTTTATATAAACCTATAAACAGTACTGAGTGCATTTTCCATCAACTACCGAAGCCGCTTGCCTGGTTTTTACATATTTATCATATGCATCATAATGAATGTAACCGGACACTTTAATGTATCATTAAAATTGATAAATTCATATCAGATATACATCATAAAACCATCAACAAACTTAGGGCAATAGCTTCATAAATACCTTTATTGCACTTTAAAAACTGTATTAGTTTCGACAATTTTATCATCTATAACCAACACTAGAAAAGTGTATAAAAGAATATAATAAACGTATGAATTAAATAACTTAACTAAAAAATAAAAATAAAAAATACAGCTGTGGATTAAGGTAAAGATGAACTTAACTGTCACTAGACAAGTTTGCATAATAAAAATAGATAGTTGAATCTCCAGTGCAACATAATTTTTAGTAACAAGTATAACTTACAGTAGAGAGAAATGAGAAACTAAAACATAATAATAATACTTAAAATATAGCTTACAGCACTTGGTGCAGCAGTCTGTACACTATCAATAAAGTCCAAAGCCTGGGTAAGGTGTAGGTCCTCCTTCTTTGCTGCAACGAGGTTTACACTTGACACATCCCCCAGGTAATTCCCCCCGCAGTGGATGGGGAGGATATCTGGGACTGCTATCCTTGTAGAGACTGGTGGCAGAAGGGGTGAAGGCTGTTTCACCTCAATCCACTCCAGTCGAACCAGTGGATAGAGATAGCATTAACACCAGGGTTGTTCCCCATGGTGTCTGTAGTCCACGCCGGATGTAGTTGTCCCCAATGATCCAGACCTTGGCTAGATGGAAAAAACATTGTAATAGTGAGAAATGTATCATATTGTAAAATATAGAGAAAAAGGCAAAAGAAACAGCCCTCTTATTAGATTAGATCCACAGAGTTATCTGAAAATACATTATTCCCTCGCTTTAGTTGTAAAAAAAAAAAAAAAAAAAAGTCGCTTGTACTGTTATACATTAAATACAAAAATTAACTAATTCTCACTTCGGTGGCACTGTGTTGGTGCTCGTTTTGACGTTTTGACGCCTATCATTAACAATGAAACGAAGAGGACCTAAAAAATGTTAATGCACACTCATAACGTTAAACAGTACTTAATTAATTAACTTGGGAGGATACCGGAGAATACAAGTTAATCAATACCGTTTTGTGAGGTAACGTTAACTTAGTTAATTGAGCTAATTTCCATCTGCTGAGCACGTTGAGACGCCAACAGTCAACTGTAATAATATTATCTTTTTGTAACCATAACTTAAGGACATTGACAACCTGCTGTCACTGTTAAGATGCACTAAGTTAGGTAATGTAACCTTAGATTTGCAGAACCAATTTTAAAACACAATGTTATAATATGTTCGCCCCGTGCATTCTTGCCTTGCAAGCAATATGAATGTGGACAACCCGATGAAAAATATTACTTCATTACCAAGGTTGGAATTGAAATAAAAAAGGAATATACCAGTCATAAAAATGAAACAAAAAGGTTGTAAAATTGAAGGTGGTTGCTCAAGCTGACCCTCCTGTCAATTCCTATTTATTGACATGAATCCCAATATGATTATGAAAAATAATTTTTAAGTTTAGGCCTACAAATCTACTAATGTACATATCATTCTTAATTTTCAAACATGTTGAATTAAAAAACACCATCTGGTTAAAAATGTCTCATATCCCTTTTTCTTGAAAGATAAACAGAGGGACCAAACTAGTATTTTTACTTTAATACTCAAAAAACATTTTGCTGCTATTACTGATGTACTTTTACTTAAGTATGATTTTCCATGCAGGGCCTTTGTTTGAAATGGAGTATTTTTACATCGCTGGTACTTTTTTGGTACTTTTACTTTAGTAAAGGATCTGAATAATTCTCCCACTGCTGATTATATATATAGCTGAAGAGATGATCTTCACTGACAAACTAAGCACAGGTTACACTACAACATTACCTTCGCTATGATAATTTTACAACAGCAGCACAATATTCATAGAGTGCCTGTGGGTATAACATTGTCTAAATTTGATAAGTAACAGTAACTAACAGTAACATTTAGGAACCTTCCTAAGCAAAAAGGATTGTTGATTGTGGTTGCCGCTTGTTGCAGACTCATGCCGTGAGCAGCATAAAATCAGATCACTGTTGCTCACAGAATACGTTTAGAGGTCTGCACACAAGAAATATTGAGGTAAAATAAAAACTTGAACCTCCTGGCACTAATGCTCCAGTGACAGGGGCTGAACATTACATGGGGGACAGGAGGGGCTCTGATTTGTGTTCTGTCAGAACTTTGCTCTCCTCTTTCCATTTAAAACACCATTCCATTGTTTCC
The DNA here is from genome assembly GCF_016859285.1 of Xiphias gladius. Classification (NCBI taxonomy): domain Eukaryota; kingdom Metazoa; phylum Chordata; class Actinopteri; order Istiophoriformes; family Xiphiidae; genus Xiphias; species Xiphias gladius. The sequence goes on along the minus strand of NW_024401716.1, from coordinate 290,078 downwards.
TACGCAGCTATGATTGGGGTTTAGTATATAAAATACCAGATGTGATGAAGTATTAAGGTAATGATAAAGTAAAGATTTGGGGCTTTGCAGGAAACATTAGGGCCTTAAGCCCCATAAGGAAGATGGACAATTAACTTTAATTGAATCATTGATAACACTGAAAAATTAAGGTATATTCTGGTCATTATGTTTTTGTCAGAAAAATGTATGTAACTTCTCCTTTGTCTTTCTCTAATTTTTTCGTATAACTACATCGGTCAGGTGCATCCTGTTAACATTAATTATCCTTGAGATGTTTCTTCAACTTGATTGGAGTTCACCTGTGGCAAATTGAATTCATTGGACATAGTTTAGAAAGGCACACACCTGTGTATATAAGGTTCCACAATTCACACTGCATGTCAGGACAGAAACCAAGCCATGAAGTCCAGGGAATTCTCTGAAGCCTGCTGTGACAAAACTGTGGTGAGGCATAGCTCAGGGATCATCATAGATCAGGGCAAGGGTAGAAAACCATTAGAAAACCACAGTGGCCTTGATAATTGTGAAATAGAAGATGTTTGGAACTGACAGGACACTTCCTAGTCAGCTGTCCAGTCAAACTTAGTAACCGGGAAAGAAGGGCCTTGATTTTGAATAAACACGCTTTCACTTTGTCATTATATGTTCATTTATGTAGACTGATAGACAAAAATGTCAATTCATGCATTTAAAATTACATCCACAACAAAATAAAATTGTGAAGGGGTTTGAATACTTTCTGAAGCCACTGTACTTAATTAAGGTTTTACATTTTTTATTTTTTTTCCCTTCTCTGTGTGTGTGTGTGTGTGTGTGTTTTTTTGTTGATGAGGTAAGTTGTGTGGATCCACTGGTGTGTCAGAGTGTATGTGGCGCTTCAGTTGGTTGCTCCAACATCGCCTACCCTAAACTAGTGGTAGAGCTAATAACTGTGGGTGAATTGCATGAACACCCCTCTCTGTATTAGTTTTTTTTTAGTTTTTGTACCTTAAAAATGTTGCACTTTGAACTCAGTTGCTTGGCCTCTGTATACTGTAGTATGTATACATCTTTAGAGTACTGTGGAATAAATTGACTGTAAATATGAAGCAAACTGTCATTACTGCACCTACATTATGAAACTGATGCTGACAGATAGCGCTCCAACTAAAACATGAACACATCTTGAAATGAAAACTCCGCTGCAGTTTGATAAAAACAACTAACAAACAAACAAGCAAGCAAAAAAACAAACAAACAAAAATCTTATTTCAATTTTCACTTAATTAGCTTTATCCAGAGCTTTAACCATATCTTATTAGCAGATGAACTTTGTTTAGTTGTCATGGAATTGGCTTAGTTGTCATTGCTTGTGGAATAAACCTTCCACAAGCATGTATGAACTCCAGTATTCATTTGAGCTGCTAGGCTCTTAATTCTTGCCAAATCGTTTTAGAAGACTTCAAAAGAAAGGTAAGTATGTGCTTTGAATTGAGTTTGTATAAAACATTTTTTGAAAACGCAGTACATGTTTGATTTGATGTTCATTTGCGACGAGAGGGAATTTTAACATAATATAGACTAAACATCTTTTTTCTTTTGGAACATACATATATGTATATAAGATATGTTATCGACCCCTCAAGCTCATCTAACTACTTTAAGATTTTGGAACCTAAGAAATTGCATGACTGATGATGGCAAACATGCTTTCATTTGATTTCAGTGCGCAGACGGGCCAAAATCACAGCAGATGTTGATTTTTGGCGTCTATTCGCCGAGAAAACTTCATTTGACTCAAATATTCATTTGAGCTGCTAGGCTCTCAATTCTTGCCATATTGTTTTTGAAAACTTTCTACTTTAAGAAGACTCCCAAAGAAAGGTAAGTATGTGCTTTGAATTGAGTTTGCATAAGCACTTTTTTGAAAAGGCAGTATATGTTTGATTTGATGTTCATTCGCGACGAGAGAGGGAATTTGAACATAAAATAGTCTAAACAGCTTGTTTATTTTGGAACATATATGTATATAGGATATGTTGTCGACGCCTAAAGCTCATCTAACTACTTTAAGATTTTGGAACCTAAGAAATTGCATGACTGATGATGGCAAACATGCTTTCATTTGATTTCAGTCATGAGCGGGCCAAAATCACAGCAGATGTTGATTTTTTGCGCCTATTCGCCGAGAAAACTTCATTTGACTCAAATATTCATTTGAGCTGCTAGGCTCTTAATCCTTGCCAGATCGTTTTAGAAAACTTTGTACTTTAAGAAGACTCCATAAGCAAGGTAAGTATGTGCTTTGAATTGAGTTTGTTTAAGCATTTTTTGAAAACGCAGTACATGTTTGATTTGATGTTCATTCGCGACGAGAGAGGGAATTTGAACACAATATAGTCTAAAAAGCTTGTTTCCTTTGGAACACACCTATTTGTATATGTATATAAGATATGTTGTCGATCCCTCAAGCTCATCTAAGTACTTTAAGATTTTGGAACCTAAGAAATTGCAGGACTGATGATGGCAAACATGCTTTCATTTGACTTCAGTGCGCAGACGGTCCAAAATCACAGCAGATGTTGATTTTGGATCGTCTATTCGCCGAGAAGACTTCATTTGACTCAAATATTCATTTGAGCTGCTAGGCTCTCAATTCTTGTCAGATCGTTTTAGAAAACTTTCTACTTTAAGAAGACTCCCAAAGAAAGGTAAGTATGTGCTTTGAATTGAGTTTGTATAAGCTTTTTTTTGAAAACGCAGTACATGTTTGATTTGATGTTCTTTCGCGACGAGAGAGGGAATTTGAACATAATATAGTCTAAACAGCTTGTTTCCTTTGGAACACACCTATTTGTATAAGATATGTTGTCGACCCCTCAAGCTCATCTAACTACTTTAAGATTTTGGAACCTAAGAAATTGCATGACTGATGATGGCAAACATGCTTTCATTTGATTTCATTGCGCAGACGGTCCAAATCACAGCAGATGGTGATTTTTTGCATCTATTCGCCGAGAAAACTTCATTTGACTCAAATATTCATTTGAGCTGCTAGGCTCTTAATCCTTGCCAGATCGCTTTAGAAAACTTTTTACTTTAAGAAGACTCCCAAAGAAAGGTAAGTATGTGCTTTGAATTGAGTTTGTACAAGCATTTTTTGAAAACGCAGTACATGTTTGATTTGATGTTCTTTCGCGACAAGAGGGAATTTGAACACAATATAATGTAAAAAGCTTGTTTCCTTTGGAACACACCTATTTGTATAAGATATGTTGTCAGACCCCTCAAGCTCATCTAACTACTTTAAGATTTTGGAACCCAAGAAATTGCATGACTGATGATGGCAAACATGCTTTCATTTGATTTCAGTGCGCAGACGGGCCAGAATCACAGCAGATGTTAATTTTTGGCGTCTTTTCAGCGAGAAAACTTCATTTGACTCAAATATTCATTTGAGCTGCTAGGTTCTTAATTCTTGCCAAATCGTTTTAGAAGACTTCAAAAGAAAGGTAAGTATGTGCTTTGAATTGAGTTTGTATAAAACATTTTTTGAAAAAGCAGTACATGTTTGATTTGATGTTCATTTGCGACGAGAGGGAATTTTAACATAATATAGACTAAACATCTTTTTTCTTTTGGAACATACATATATGTATATAAGATATGTTATCGACCCCTCAAGCTCATCTAACTACTTTAAGATTTTGGAACCTAAGAAATTGCATGACTGATGATGGCAAACATGCTTTCATTTGACCTCAGTGCGCAGACGGTCCAAAAACACAGCAGATGTTGATTTTTGGCGTCTATTCGCCGAGAAAACTTCATTTGACTCAAATATTCATTTGAGCTGCTAGGCTCTTAATTCTTGCCAGATCGTTTTAGAAAACTTTCTACTTTAAGAAGACTCCCAAAGAAAGCTAAGTATGTGCTTTGAATTGAGTTTGTATAGGCATTTTTTGAAAACGCAGTACATGTTTGATTTGATGTTCATTCGCGACGAGTGAGAGAATTTGAATATAATATAGTCTAAACAGCTTGTTTCTATTGGAACATATATGTATATAAGATATGTTGTCGACCCCTCAAGCTCATCTAACTACTTTAAGATTTTGGAACATAAGAAATTGCATGACTGATGATGGCAAACATGCTTTCATTTGATTTCAGTGCGCAGACGGGCCAAAATCACAGCAGATGTTGATTTTTGGCGTCTATTCGCCGAGAAAACTTCATTTGACTCAAATATTCATTTGAGCTGCTAGGCTCTCAATTCTTGCCAGATTGTTTTTGAAAACTTTCTACTTTAAGAAGACTCCCAAAGAAAGGTAAGTATGTGCTTTGAATTGAGTTTGCATAAGCACTTTTTTGAAAAGGCAGTATATGTTTGATTTGATGTTCATTCGCGACGAGAGAGGGAATTTGAACATAAAATAGTCTAAACAGCTTGTTTATTTTGGAACATATATGTATATAGGATATGTTGTCGACGCCTAAAGCTCATCTAACTACTTTAAGATTTTGGAACCTAAGAAATTGCATGACTGATGATGGCAAACATGCTTTCATTTGATTTCAGTGCGCAGACGGGCCAAAATCACAGCAGATGTTGATTTTTTGCGCCTATTCGCCGAGAAAACTTCATTTGACTCAAATATTCATTTGAGCTGCTAGGCTCTTAATCCTTGCCAGATCGTTTTAGAAAACTTTCTACTTTAAGAAGACTCCATAAGCAAGGTAAGTATGTGCTTTGAATTGAGTTTGTTTAAGCATTTTTTGAAAACGCAGTACATGTTTGATTTGATGTTCATTCGCGACGAGAGAGGGAATTTGAACACAATATAGTCTAAAAAGCTTGTTTCCTTTGGAACACACCTATTTGTATATGTATATAAGATATGTTGTCGACCCCTCAAGCTCATCTAAGTACTTTAAGATTTTGGAAGCTAAGAAATTGCAGGACTGATGATGGCAAACATGCTTTCATTTGACTTCAGTGCGCAGACGGTCCAAAATCACAGCAGATGTTGATTTTGGATCGTCTATTCGCCGAGAAGACTTCATTTGACTCAAATATTCATTTGAGCTGCTAGGCTCTCAATTCTTGTCAGATCGTTTTAGAAAACTTTCTACTTTAAGAAGACTCCCAAAGAAAGGTAAGTATGTGCTTTGAATTGAGTTTGTATAAGCTTTTTTTTGAAAACGCAGTACATGTTTGATTTGATGTTCTTTCGCGACGAGAGAGGGAATTTGAACATAATATAGTCTAAACAGCTTGTTTCCTTTGGAACACACCTATTTGTATAAGATATGTTGTCGACCCCTCAAGCTCATCTAACTACTTTAAGATTTTGGAACCTAAGAAATTGCATGACTGATGATGGCAAACATGCTTTCATTTGATTTCATTGCGCAGACGGTCCAAATCACAGCAGATGGTGATTTTTTGCATCTATTCGCCGAGAAAACTTCATTTGACTCAAATATTCATTTGAGCTGCTAGGCTCTTAATCCTTGCCAGATCGCTTTAGAAAACTTTTTACTTTAAGAAGACTCCCAAAGAAAGGTAAGTATGTGCTTTGAATTGAGTTTGTACAAGCATTTTTTGAAAACGCAGTACATGTTTGATTTGATGTTCTTTCGCGACAAGAGAGGGAATTTGAACACAATATAATGTAAAAAGCTTGTTTCCTTTGGAACACACCTATTTGTATAAGATATGTTGTCAGACCCCTCAAGCTCATCTAACTACTTTAAGATTTTGGAACCCAAGAAATTGCATGACTGATGATGGCAAACATGCTTTCATTTGATTTCAGTGCGCAGACGGGCCAGAATCACAGCAGATGTTAATTTTTGGCGTCTTTTCAGCGAGAAAACTTCATTTGACTCAAATATTCATTTGAGCTGCTAGGTTCTTAATTCTTGCCAGATCGTTTTAGAAAACTTTGTACTTTAAGAAGACTCCATAAGCAAGGTAAGTATGTGCTTTGAATTGAGTTTGTACAAGCATTTTTTGAAAACGCAGTACATGTTTGATTTGATGTTCATTCGCGATGAGAGAGGGAATTTGAACATAATATAGTCTAAACAGCTTGTTTCTTTTGGAACGCACCTATAAACATATGTATATAAGATATGTTGTCGACGCCTCAAGCTCATCTAACTACTTTAAGATTTTGGAACCCAAGAAATTGCATGACTGATGATGGCAAACATGCTTTCATTTGATTTCAGTGCGCAGACGGGCCAGAATCACAGCAGATGTTGATTTTACGCCTATTCAGCGAGAAACCTTCATTTGACTCAAATATTCATTTGAGCTGCTAGGTACTTAATTCTTGCCAGATCGTTTTAGAAAACTTTCTACTTTAAGAAGACTCCCGAAGCATTGTAAGTATGTGCTTTGAATTGAGTTTGCATAAGCATTTTTTGAAAACGCAGTACATGTTTGATTTGATGTTCATTCGCGACGAGAGAGGGATTTGAACATAATATAGTCTAAACAGCTTGTTTCTTTTGGAACATATATGTATATAAGATATGTTGTCGACGCCTCAAGCTCATCTAACTACTTTAAGATTTTGGAACCCAAGAAATTGCATGATTGATGATGGCAAACATGCTTTCATTTGATTTCAGTGCGCAGACGGGCCAGAATCACAGCAGATGTTGATTTTTGGCGTCTTTTCAGCGAGAAAACTTCATTTGACTCAAATATTCATTTGAGCTGCTAGGCTCTCAATTCTTGCCAGATCGTTTTAGAAAACTTTCTACTTTAAGAACACTCCCAAAGAAAGCTAAGTAGTTGCTTTGAATTGAGTTTGCATAAGCACTTTTTTGAAAAGGCAGTACATGTTTGATTTGATGTTGATTCGCGACGAGAGAGGGAATTTGAACATAATATAGTCTAAACAGCTTGTTTCTTTTGGAACGCACCTATAAACATGTGTATATAAGATATGTTGTCGACCCCTCAAGCTCATCTAACTACTTTAAGATTTTGGAACCCAAGAAATTGCATGACTGATGATGGCAAACATGCTTTCATTTGATTTCAGTGCGCAGACTTTCCAAAATCACAGCAGATGTTAATTTTTGGCGTCTTTTCAGCGAGAAAACTTCATTTGACTCAAATATTCATTTGAGCTGCTAGGTTCTTAATTCTTGCCAGATCGTTTTAGAAAACTTTGTACTTTAAGAAGACTCCATAAGCAAGGTAAGTATGTGCTTTGAATTGAGTTTGTACAAGCATTTTTTGAAAACGCAGTACATGTTTGATTTGATGTTCATTCATGACGAGAGAGGGAATTTGAACATAATATAGTCTAAACAGCTTGTTTCTTTGGAACATATAAACATATGTATATAAGATATGTTGTCGACCCTCAAGCTCATCTAACTACTTTAAGATTTTGGAACCCAAGAAATTGCATGACTGATGATGGCAAACATGCTTTCATTTGATTTCAGTGCGCAGACTTTCCAAAATCACAGCAGATGTTGATTTTTGGCGTCTATTTGCCGAGAAAACTTCATTTGATTCACATATTCATTTGAGCTGCTAGGCTCTCAATTCTTGCCCGATCGTTTTAGAAAACTTTCTACTTTAAGAAGACTCCCAAAGAAAGCTAAGTATGTGCTTTGAATTGAGTTTGCATAAGCATTTTTTGAAAACGGAGTACATGTTTGATTTGATGTTCATTCGCGACGAGAGAGGGAATTTCAACATAATATAGTCTAAACAGCTTGTTTCTTTTGGAACGCACCTATAAACATATGTATATAAGATATGTTGTCGACGCCTCAAGCTCATCTAACTACTTTAAGATTTTGGAACCCAAGAAATTGCATGATTGATGATGGCAAACATGCTTTCATTTGATTTCAGTGCGCAGACGGGCCAAAATCACAGCAGATGTTGATTATTGGCGTCTATTCGCTGAGAAAACTTCATTTGACTCAAATATTCATTTGAGCTGCTAGGCTCTCAATTCTTGCCAGATCGTTTTAGAAAACTTTCTACTTTAAGAACACTCCCAAAGAAAGCTAAGTAGTTGCTTTGAATTGAGTTTGCATAAGCACTTTTTGAAAAGGCAGTACATGTTTGATTTGATGTTCATTCGATTTAGAGAGGGAATTTGAACATAATATAGTCTAAACAGCTTGTTTCTTTTGGAACATATATGTATATAAGACATGTTGTCGACCCCTCAAGCTCATCTAACTACTTTAAGATTTTGGAACCCAAGAAATTGCATGACTGATGATGGCAAACATGCTTTCATTTGATGTCAGTGCAGACTTCCCAAAATCACAGCAGATGTTGGTTTTTGGCGTCTATTCGCCGAGAAAACTTCATTTGACTCAAATATTCATTTGAGCTGCTAGGCTCTTAATTCTTGCCAGATCGTTTTAGAAAACTTTGTACTTTAAGAAGACTCCCAAAGAAAGCTAAGTATGTGCTTTGAATTGAGTTTGCATAAGCACTTTTTGAAAACGCAGTACATGTTTGATTTGATGTTCATTCGCATTTAGAGAGGGAATTTGAACATAATATAGTCTAAACAGTTTGTTTCTTTTGGAACGCACCTATAAACATGTGTATATAAGATATGTTGTCGACCCCTCAAGCTCATCTAACTACTTTAAGATTTTGGAACCCAAGAAATTGCATGACTGATGATGGCAAACATGCTTTCATTTGATTTCAGTGCGCACACGGGCCAGAATCACAGCAGATGTTGATTTTTGGCGTCTTTTCAGCGAGAAAACTTCATTTGACTCAAATATTCATTTGAGCTGCTAGGCTCTTAATTCTTGCCAGATCGTTTTAGAAAACTTTGTACTTTAAGAAGACTCCATAAGCAAGGTAAGTATGTGCTTTGAATTGAGTTTGTACAAGCATTTTTTGAAAACGCAGTACATGTTTGATTTGATGTTCATTCGCGACGAGAGAGGGAATTTGAACATAATATAGTCTAAACAGCTTGTTTCTTTTGGAACATATATGTATATAAGATATGTTGTCGACCCCTCAAGCTCATCTAACTACTTTAAGATTTTGGAACCCAAGAAATTGCATGACTGATGATGGCAAACATGCTTTCATTTGATTTCAGTGCGCAGACTTTCCAAAATCACAGCAGATGTTGATTTTGGCGTCTATTCGCCGAGAAAACTTCATTTGACTCAAATATTCATTTGAGCTGCTAGGCTCTTAATTCTTGCCAGATCGTTTTAGAAAACTTTCTACTTCAAGAAGACTCCTAAAGAAAGCTTAGTATGTGCTTTGAATTGAGTTTGCATAAGCACTTTTTGAAAACGTAGTACATGTTTGATTTGATGTTCATTCGCGACGAGAGAGGGAATTTCAACATAATATAGTCTAAACAGCTTGTTTCTTTTGGAACATATATGTATATAAGATATGTTGTCGACCCTCAAGCTCATCTAACTACTTTAAGATTTTGGAACCCAAGAAATTGCATGACTGATGATGGCAAACATGCTTTCATTTGATTTCAGTGCGCAGACGGTCCAGAATTCACAGCAGATGTTGATTTTTGGCGTCTATTCGCCGAGAAAATTTCATTTGACTCAAATATTCATTTGAGCTGCTAGGCTCTTAATTCTTGCCAGATCGTTTTAGAAAACTTTGTACTTTAAGAAGACTCCATAAGCAAGGTAAGTATGTGCTTTGAATTGAGTTTGTACAAGCATTTTTTGAAAACGAGTACATGTTTGATTTGATGTTCATTCGCATTTAGAGAGGGAATTTGAACATAATATAGTCTAAACAGCTTGTTTCTTTTGGAACATATATGTATATAAGATATGTTGTCGACCCCTCAAGCTCATCTAACTACTTTAAGATTTTGGAACCCAAGAAATTGCATGACTGATGATGGCAAACATGCTTTCATTTGATTTCAGTGCGCAGACTTTCCAAAATCACAGCAGATGTTGATTTTACGCCTATTCACGAGAAAACTTCATTTGACTCAAATATTCATTTGAGCTGCTAGGCTCTTAATTCTTGCCAGATCGTTTTAGAAAACTTTCTACTTTAAGAAGACTCCCAAAGAAAGCTTAGTATGTGCTTTGAATTGAGTTTGCATAAGCACTTTTTTGAAAACGCAGTACATGTTTGATTTGATGTTCATTCGCGACGAGAGAGGGAATTTGAACATAATATAGTCTAAACAGCTTGTTTCTTTTGGAACATATATGTATATAAGATATGTTGTCGACCCCTCAAGCTCATCTAACTACTTTAAGATTTTGGAACCCAAGAAATTGCATGACTGATGATGGCAAACATGCTTTCATTTGATTTCAGTGCGCAGACGGTCCAGAATCACAGCAGATGTTGATTTTTGGCGTCTATTCGCTGAGAAAACTTCATTTGACTCAAATATTCATTTGAGCTGCTAGGCTCTTAATTCTTGCGAGATCGTTTTAGAAAACTTTCTACTTTAAGAAGACTCCATAAGCAAGGTAAGTAGGTGCTTTTAATTGAGTTTGTACAAGCATTTTTTGAAAACGCAGTACATGTTTGATTTGATGTTCATTCGCGACGAGAGAGGGAATTTGAACATAATATAGTCTAAACAGCTTGTTTCTTTTGGAACATATATGTATATAAGATATGTTGTCGACGCCTCAAGCTCATCTAACTACTTTAAGATTTTGGAACCCAAGAAATTGCATGACTGATGATGGCAAACATGCTTTCATTTGATTTCAGTAAGACTTTCCAAAATCACAGCAGATGTTGATTTTTGGCGTCTATTCGCCGAGAAAACTTCATTTGACTCAAATATTCATTTGAGCTGCTAGGCTTTTAATTCTTGCCAGATCGTTTTAGAAAACTTTGTACTTTAAGAAGACTCCATAAGCAAGGTAAGTATGTGCTTTGAATTGAGTTTGCATAAGCATTTTTTGAAAACGCAGTACATGTTTGATTTGATGTTCATTCGCGACGAGAGAGGGAATTTAAACATAATATAGTCTAAACAGGTTGTTTCTTTTGGAACATATATGTATATAAGATATGTTGTCGACCCCTCAAGCTCATCTAACTACTTTAAGATTTTGGAACCCAAGAAATTGCATTACTGATGATGGCAAACATGCTTTCATTTGATTTCAGTGCGCAGACTTTCCAAAATCACAGCAGATGGTGATTTTTGGCGTCTATTCGCGGGGAAAATTTAATTTGACTCAAATATTCATTTGAGCTACTAGGCTCTTAATTCTTGCCAGATCGTTTTAGAAAACTTTCTACTTTAAGAAGACTCCATAAGCAAGGTAAGTATGTGCTTTGAATTGAGTTTGTACAAGCATTTTTTGAAAACGCAGTACATGTTTGATTTGATGTTCATTCGCGACGAGAGAGGGAATTTGAACATAATATAGTCTAAACAGCTTGTTTCTTTTGGAACATATATGTATATAAGATATGTTGTCGACCCCTCAAGCTCATCTAACTACTTTAAGATTTTGGAACCCAAAAAATTGCATGACTGATGATGGCAAACATGCTTTCATTTGATTTCAGTGCGCAGATTTTCCAAAATCACAGCAGATGTTGATTTTGGATCGTCTATTCGCCGAGAAAACTTCATTTGACTCAAATATTCATTTGAGCTGCTAGGCTCTTAATTCTTGCCAGATCGTTTTAGAAAACTTTCTACTTCAAGAAGACTCCCAAAGAAAGCTTAGTATGTGCTTTGAATTGAGTTTGTACAAGCATTTTTTGAAAACGCAGTACATGTTTGATTTGATGTTCATTCGCGACGAGAGAGGGAATTTGAACATAATATAGTCTAAACAGCTTGTTTCTTTTGGAACACACCTATATGTATATAAGATATGTTGTCGACCCCTCAAGCTCATCTAACTACTTTAAGATTTTGGAACCCAAGAAATTGCATGACTGATGATCGGGCAAATGTGCTTTCATTTGATGTCAGTGCGCAGACGGGCCAGAATCACAGCAGATGTTGATTTTTGGCGTCTATTCGCCGAGAAAACTTCATTTGACTCAAATATTCATTTGAGCTGCTAGCTGCTAGGCTCTTAATTTGCCAGATCGTTTTAGAAAACTTTGTACTTTAAGAAGACTCCATAAGCAAGGTAAGTATGTGCTTTGAATTGAGTTTGCATAAGCACTTTTTTGAAAACGCAGTACATGTTTGATTTGATGTTCATTCGCGACGAGAGAGGGAATTTGAACATAAAATAGTCTAAACAGCTTGTTTATTTTGGAACATATATGTATATAAGATATGTTGTCGACCCCTCAAGCTCATCTAACTACTTTAAGATTTTGGAACCCAAGAAATTGCATGACTGATGATGGCAAACGTGCTTTCATTTGATTTCAGTGCGCAGACGGGCCAGAAGCAAAGCAGATGTTGATTTTGGCGTCTATTCACGAGAAAAACTTAATTTGACTCAAATATTCATTTGAGCTGCTAGGCTCTTAATTCTTGCAAGATCGTTTTAGAAAACTTTCTACTTTAAGAAGACTCCCAAAGAAAGCTTAGTATGTGCTTTGAATTGAGTTTGCATAAGCACTTTTTGAAAACGAGTACATGTTTGATTTGATGTTCACTGCATTTGAGAGAGGGAATTTGAACATAATATAGTCTAAACAGCTTGTTTCTTTTTGGAACATATATGTATATAAGATATGTTGTCGACCCCTCAAGCTCATCTAACTACTTTAAGATTTTGGAACCCAAGAAATTGCATGACTGATGATGGCAAACATGCTTTCATTTGATGTCAGTGCGCAGACGGGCCAGAAGCAAAGCAGATGTTGATTTTTGGCGTCTTTTCAGCGAGAAAACTTCATTTGACTCAAATAATCATTTGAGCTGCTACGCTCTTAATTCTTGCCAGATCGTTTTAGAAAACTTTCTACTTCAAGAAGACTCCCAAAGAAGGCTTAGTATGTGCTTTGAATTGAGTTTGCATAAGCACTTTTTTGAAAACGCAGTACATGTTTGATTTGATGTTCATTCGCGACGAGAGAGGGAATTTCAACATAATATAGTCTAAACAGCTTGTTTCTTTTGGAACGCACCTATAAACATATGTATATAAGATATGTTGTCGACCCCTCAAGCTCATCTAACTACTTTAAGATTTTGGAACCCAAGAAATTGCATGACTGATGATGGCAAACATGCTTTCATTTGATGTCAGTGCGCAGACTTTCCAAAATCACAGCAGATGTTGATTTTTGGCGTCTATTCGCCGAGAAAACCTCATTTGACTCAAATATTCATTTGAGCTGCTAGGCTCTCAATTCTTGCCAGATCGTTTTAGAAAACTTTCTACTTTAAGAACACTCCCAAAGAAAGCTAAGTAGTTGCTTTGAATTGAGTTTGCATAAGCACTTTTTTGAAAAGGCAGTACATGTTTGATTTGATGTTGATTCGCGACGAGAGAGGGAATTTGAACATAATATAGTCTAAACAGTTTGTTTCTTTTGGAACGCACCTATAAACATGTGTATATAAGATATGTTGTCGAATTCTCAAGCTCATCTAACTACTTTAAGATTTTGGAACCCAAGAAATTGCATGACTGATGATGGCAAACATGCTTTCATTTGATTTCAGTGCAGACGGGCCAGAATCACAGCAGATGTTAATTTTACGCCTTTTCAGCGAGAAAATTCATTTGACTCAAATATTCATTTGAGCTGCTAGGTTCTTAATTTTGCCAGATCGTTTTAGAAAACTTTGTACTTTAAGAAGACTCCATAAGCAAGGTAAGTATGTGCTTTGAATTGAGTTTGTACAAGCATTTTTTGAAAACGCAGTACATGTTCTATTTGATGTTCATTCACATTTAGAGAGGAATTTGAACATAATATAGTCTAAACAGCTTGTTTCTTTTGGAACATATATGTATATAAGATATGTTGTCGACCCTCAAGCTCATCTAACTACTTTAAGATTTTGGAACCCAAGAAATTGCATGACTGATGATGGCAAACATGCTTTCATTTGATTTCAGTGCGCAGACATTCCAAAATCACAGCAGATGTTGATTTTTGCCTATTCGCCGAGAAAATCTCATTTGACTCAAATATTCATTTGAGCTGCTAGGCTCTTAATTCTTGCCAGATCGTTTTAGAAAACTTTCTACTTCAAGAAGACTCCCAAAGAAGGCTTAGTATGTGCTTTGAATTGAGTTTGCATAAGC
>NW_024401716.1:248818-275349 GCF_016859285.1 Xiphias gladius | reverse complement strand
GACATCAAATGAAAGCATGTTTGCCATCATCAGTCATGCAATTTCTTGGGTTCCAAAATCTTAAAGTAGTTAGATGAGCTTGAGGGTCGACAACATGTCTTATATACATATATGTTCCAAAAAGAAACAAGCTGTTTAGACTATATTATGTTCAAATTCCTCTCTAAATAGCGAATGAACATCAAATCAAACATGTACTGCGTTTTCAAAAAGTGCTTATGCAAACTCAATTCAAAGCACATACATACCTTGCTTATGGAGTCTTCTTAAAGTACAAAGTTTTCTAAAACGATCTGGCAAAATTAAGAGCCTAGCAGCTCAAATGAATATTTGAGTCATCTGAAGTTCTCGGCGAATAGACGCCAAAAATCAACATCTGCTGTGATTCTGGCCCGTGTGCGCACTGAAATCAAATGAAAGCATGTTTGCCATCATCAGTCATGCAATTTCTTGGGTTCCAAAATCTTAAAAGTAGTTAGATGAGCTTGAGGGTCGACAACATGTCTTATATACATATATGTTCCAAAAAACAAGCTGTTTAGACTATATTATGTTCAAATTCCTCTCTAAATGTCATGAATGAACATCAAATCAAACATGTACTGCGTTTTCAAAAAAGTGCTTATGCAAACTCAATTCAAAAGCACATACTTACCTTGCTTATGGAGTCTTCTTAAAGTACAAAGTTTTCTAAAACGATCTGGCAAGAATTAAGAGCCTAGCAGCTCAAATGAATATTTGAGTCAAATGAAGTTTTCTCGTGAATAGGCGTAAAAATCAACATCTGCTGTGATTCTGGCCCGTGTCATACTGAAATCAAATGAAAGCATGTTTGCCATCATCAGTCATGCAATTTCTTGGGTTCCAAAATCTTAAAGTAGTTAGATGAGCTTGAGGGTCGACAACATGTCTTATATACATATATGTTCCAAAAGAAACAAGCTGTTTAGACTATATTATGTTCAAATTCCTCTCTAAATGCGAATGAACATCAAATCAAACATGTACTGCGTTTTCAAAAAGTGCTTATGCAAACTCAATTCAAAGCACACATACATACCTTGCTTATGGAGTCTTCTTAAAGTACAAAGTTTTCTAAAACGATCTGGCAAAATTAAGAGCCTAGCAGCTCAAATGAATATTTGAGTCAAATGAAGTTTTCTCGGCGAATAGGCCAAAAATCAACATCTGCTGTGATTCTGGCCCGTCTGCACTGAAATCAAATGAAAGCATGTTTGCCATCATCAGTCATGCAATTTCTTGGGTTCCCAAAATCTTAAAGTAGTTAGATGAGCTTGAGGGGTCGACAACATGTCTTATATACATATATGTTCCAAAAGAAACAAGCTGTTTAGACTATATTATGTTCAAATTCCTCTCTAAATCATGAATGAACATCAAATCAAACATGTACTGCGTTTTCAAAAAGTGCTTATGCAAACTCAATTCAAAGCACATACATACCTTGCTTATGGAGTCTTCTTAAAGTACAAAGTTTTCTAAAACGATCTGGCAAAATTAAGAGCCTAGCAGCTCAAATGAATATTTGAGTCAAATGAAGTTTTCTCGTGAATAGGCGTAAAATCAACATCTGCTGTGATTCTGGCCCGTGTGCACTGAAATCAAATGAAAGCATGTTTGCCATCATCAGTCATGCAATTTCTTGGGTTCCAAAATCTTAACGTAGTTAGATGAGCTTGAGGGTCGACAACATGTCTTATATACATATATGTTCCAAAAGAAACAAGCTGTTTAGACTATATTATGGTCAAATTCCCTCTCTCGTGCGAATGAACATCAAATCAAACATGTACTGCGTTTTCAAAAAGTGCTTATGCAAACTCAATTCAAAGCACATACATACCTTGCTTATGGAGTCTTCTTAAAGTACAAAGTTTTCTAAAACGATCTGGCAAATTAAGAGCCTAGCAGCTCAAATGAATATTTGAGTCAAATGAAGTTTTCTCGGCGAATAGGCGTAAAAATCAACATCTGCTGTGATTCTGGCCCGTGTGCGCACTGAAATCCAATGAAAGCATGTTTGCCATCATCAGTCATGCAATTTCTTGGGTTCCAAAATCTTAAAGTAGTTAGATGAGCTTGAGGGGTCGACAACATGTCTTATATACATATATGTTCCAAAAGAAACAAGCTGTTTAGACTATATTATTTTAAAATTAAATATATATTATATAATGAACATCAAATCAAACATGTACTGCGTTTTCAAAAAAGTGCTTATGCAAACTCAATTCAAAGCACATACATACCTTGCTTATGGAGTCTTCTTAAAGTACAAAGTTTTCTAAAACGATCTGGCAAGAATTAAGAGCCTAGCAGCTCAAATGAATATTTGAGTCAAATGAAGTTTTCTCGGCGAATAGGCGTAAAAATCAACATCTGCTGTGATTCTGGCCCGTGTAATACTGAAATCAAATGAAAGCATGTTTGCCATCATCAGTCATGCAATTTCTTGGGTTCCAAAATCTTAAAGTAGTTAGATGAGCTTGAGGGGTCGACAACAAGTCTTATATACATATATGTTCCAAAAGAAACAAGCTTTTTAGACTATATTATGTTCAAATTCCCTCTCTCGTCGCGAATGAACATAAAATCAAACATGTACTGCGTTTTCAAAAAACTGCTTATGCAAACTCAATTCAAAGAACATACATACCTTGCTTATGGAGACTTCTTAAAGTACAAAGTTTTCTAAAACGATCTGGCAAAAATTAAGAGCCTAGCAGCTCAAATGAATATTTGAGTCAAATGAAGTTTTTCTCGGCGAATAGGCGCCAAAATCAACATCTGCTGTGATTCTGGCCCGTGTGCACTGAAATCAAATGAAAGCATGTTTGCCTTCATCAGTCATGCAATTTCTTGGGTTCCAAAATCTTAAAGTAGTTAGATGAGCTTGATGGGTAGACAACATGTCTTATATACATATATGTTCCCAAAAAGAAACAAGCTGTTTAGACTATATTATGTTCAAATTCCCTCTCTAAAGCATGAATGAACATCAAATCAAACATGTACTGCGTTTTCAAAAAAGTGCTTATGCAAACTCAATTCAAAGCACATACATACCTTGCTTATGGAGTCTTCTTAAAGTACAAAGTTTTCTAAAACGATCTGGCAAAATTAAGAGCCTAGCAGCTCAAATGAATATTTGAGTCAAATGAAGTTTTCTCGGCGAATAGGCGCCAAAATCAACATCTGCTGTGATTCTGGCCGATGTGCACTGAAATCAAATGAAAGCATGTTTGCCATCATCAGTCATGCAATTTCTTGGGTTCCAAAATCTTAAAGTAGTTAGATGAGCTTGAGGGTCGACAACATGTCTTATATACATATATGTTCCAAAAGAAACAAGCTGTTTAGACTATATTATGTTCAAATTCCCTCTCTCGTGGCGAATGAACATCAAATCAAACATGTACTGCGTTTTCAAAAAGTGCTTGTACAAACTCAATTCAAAGCACATACATACCTTGCTTATGGAGTCTTCTTAAAGTACAAAGTTTTCTAAAACGATCTGGCAAATTAAGAGCCTAGCAGCTCAAATGAATATTTGAGTCAAATGAGATTTTTCTCGGCGAATAGGCGCCAAAATCAACATCTGCTGTGATTCTGGCCAAACTGCGCACTGAAATCAAATGAAAGCATGTTTGCCATCATCAGTCATGCAATTTCTTGGGTTCCAAAATCTTAAAGTAGTTAGATGAGCTTGAGGGTCGACAACATGTCTTATATACATATATGTTCCAAAAGAAACAAGCTGTTTATACTATATTAAGTTCAAATTCCTCTCTCGTCATGAATGAACATCAAATCAAACATGTACTGCGTTTTCAAAAAGTGCTTATGCAAACTCAATTCAAAGCACATACATACCTTGCTTATGGAGTCTTCTTAAAGTACAAAGTTTTCTAAAACGATCTGGCAAGAATTAAGAGCCTAGCAGCTCAAATGAATATTTGAGTCAAATGAAGTTTTCTCGCTGAATAGACGCCAAAAATCAACATCTGCTGTGATTCTGGCCCGTGTGCGCACTGAAATCAAATGAAAGCATGTTTGCCATCATCAGTCATGCAATTTCTTGGGTTCCAAAATCTTAAAGTAGTTAGATGAGCTTGAGGGGTCGACAACATGTCTTATATACATATATGTTCCAAAAGAAACAAGCTGTTTAGACTATATTATGTTCAAATTCCTCTCATGGCGAATGAACATCAAATCAAACATGTACTGCGTTTTCAAAAAAGTGCTTATGCAAACTCAATTCAAAGCACATACATACCTTGCTTATGGAGTCTTCTTAAAGTACAAAGTTTTCTAAAACGATCTGGCAAGAATTAAGAGCCTAGCAGCTCAAATGAATATTTGAGTCAAATGAGGTTTTCTCGGCGAATAGACGCCAAAATCAACATCTGCTGTGATTCTGGCCCGTGCGCTTACTGAAATCCAATGAAAGCATGTTTGCCATCATCAGTCATGCAATTTCTTGGGTTCCAAAATCTTAAAGTAGTTAGATGAGCTTGAGGGGTCGACAACATGTCTTATATACATATATGTTCCAAAGGAAACAAGCTGTTTAGACTATATTGTGTTCAAATTCCCTCTCTAATCGCGAATGAACATCAAATAGAACATGTACTGCGTTTTCAAAAAATGCTTGTACAAACTCAATTCAAAAGCACATACATACCTTGCTTGGAGTCTTCTTAAAGTACAAAGTTTTCTAAAACGATCTGGCAAGAATTAAGAGCCTAGCAGCTCAAATGAATATTTGAGTCAAATGAAGTTTTCTCGTGAATAGGCGCCAAAATCAACATCTGCTGTGATTTTGGCCGTGTGCGCACTGAAATCAAATGAAAGCATGTTTGCCATCATCAGTCATGCAATTTCTTGGGTTCCAAAATCTTAAAGTAGTTAGATGAGCTTGAGGGTCGACAACATGTCTTATATACATATATGTTCCAAAAGAAACAAGCTGTTTAGACTATATTATGTTCAAATTCCTCTCTCAAATGGCGAATGAACATCAAATCAAACATGTACTGCGTTTTCAAAAAGTGCTTATGCAAACTCAATTCAAAGCACATACATACCTTGCTTATGGAGTCTTCTTAAAGTACAAAGTTTTCTAAAACGATCTGGCAAAAATTAAGAGCCTAGCAGCTCAAATGAATATTTGAGTCAAATGAAGTTTTCTCGGCGAATAGACAAAAATCAACATCTGCTGTGATTCTGGCCCGTGTGCGCACTGAAATCAAATGAAAGCATGTTTGCCATCATCAGTCATGCAATTTCTTGGGTTCCAAAATCTTAAAGTAGTTAGATGAGCTTGAGGGGTCGACAACATGTCTTATATACATATATGTTCCAAAAGAAACAAGCTGTTTAGACTATATTATGTTCAAATTCCCTCTCTAAATGCGAATGAACATCAAATCAAACATGTACTGCGTTTTCAAAAAGTGCTTATGCAAACTCAATTCAAAAGCACATACATACCTTGCTTATGGAGTCTTCTTAAAGTACAAAGTTTTTCTAAAACGATCTGGCAAAATTAAGAGCCTAGCAGCTCAAATGAATATTTGAGTCAAATGAATTTTCTCGTGAATAGGCGCAAAAATCAAAAATCAACATCTGCTGTGATTCTGGCCCGTCTGACTGATGAAATCAAATGAAAGCATGTTTGCCATCATCAGTCATGCAATTTCTTGGGTTCCAAAATCTTAAAGTAGTTAGATGAGCTTGAGGGTCGACAACATGTCTTATATACATATATGTTCCAAAAGAAACAAGCTGTTTAGACTATATTATGTTCAAATTCCCTCTCTCGTCACGAATGAACATCAAATCAAACATGTACTGCGTTTTCAAAAAGTGCTTATGCAAACTCAATTCAAAGCACATACATACCTTGCTTATGGAGTCTTCTTAAAGTACAAAGTTTTCTAAAACGATCTGGCAAAATTAAGAGCCTAGCAGCTCAAATGAATATTTGAGTCAAATGAAGTTTTCTCGTGAATAGGCGTAAAAATCAACATCTGCTGTGATTCTGGCCCGTGTCTTACTGAAATCAAATGAAAGCATGTTTGCCATCATCAGTCATGCAATTTCTTGGGTTCCAAAATCTTAAAGTAGTTAGATGAGCTTGAGGGGTCGACAACATGTCTTATATACATATATGTTCCAAAAGAAACAAGCTGTTTAGACTATATTATGTTCAAATTCCCTCTCTTGTCGCGAATGAACATCAAATCAAACATGTCCCGCGTTTTCAAAAAATGCTTATGCGAACTCAATTCAAAGCACATACATACCTTGCTTATGGAGTCTTCTTAAAGTACAAAGTTTTCTAAAACGATCTGGCAAAATTAAGAGCCTAGCAGCTCAAATGAATATTTGAGTCAAATGAAGTTTTCTCGGCGAATAGGCCAAATCAACATCTGCTGTGATTCTGGCCGTGTCTTACTGAAATCCAATGAAAGCATGTTTGCCATCATCAGTCATGCAATTTCTTGGGTTCCAAAATCTTAAAGTAGTTAGATGAGCTTGAGGGTTCGACTCCATGTCTTATTTACATATATGTTCCAAAAGAAACAAGCTGTTTAGACTATATTATGTTCAAATTCCTCTCTAAATCGCGAATGAACATCAAATCAAACATGTACTGCGTTTTCAAAAAGTGCTTATGCAAACTCAATTCAAAGCACATACATACCTTGCTTATGGAGTCTTCTTAAAGTACAAAGTTTTCTAAAACGATCTGGCAGAATTAAGAGCCTAGCAGCTCAAATGAATATTTGAGTCAAATGAAGTTTTCTCGGCGAATAGGCGTAAAATCAACATCTGCTGTGATTTTGGCCGTGTGCGCACTGAAATCAAATGAAAGCATGTTTGCCATCATCAGTCATGCAATTTCTTGGGTTCCAAAATCTTAAAGTAGTTAGATGAGCTTGAGGGTCGACAACATGTCTTATTTACATATATGTTCCAAAAGAAACAAGCTGTTTAGACTATATTATGTTCAAATTCCCTCTCTAGTGCGAATGAACATCAAATCAAACATGTACTGCGTTTTCAAAAAAGTGCTTATGCAAACTCAATTCAAAGCACATACATACCTTGCTTATGGAGTCTTCTTAAAGTACAAAGTTTTCTAAAACGATCTGGCAAAAATTAAGAGCCTAGCAGCTCAAATGAATATTTGAGTCAAATTAAGTTTTTCTCGGCGAATAGACGCCAAAAATCAACATCTGCTGTGATTCTGGCCCGTGTGCGCACTGAAATCCAATGAAAGCATGTTTGCCATCATCAGTCATGCAATTTCTTGGGTTCCAAAATCTTAAAGTAGTTAGATGAGCTTGAGGGGTCGACAACATGTCTTATATACATATATGTTCCAAAAGGAACAAGCTGTTTAGACTATATTATGTTCAAATTCCCTCTCGTCGCGAATGAACATCAAATCAAACATGTACTGCGTTTTCAAAAAGTGCTTATGCAAACTCAATTCAAAGCACATACATACCTTGCTTATGGAGTCTTCTTAAAGTACAAAGTTTTCTAAAACGATCTGGCAAGAATTAAGAGCCTAGCAGCTCAAATGAATATTTGAGTCAAATGAAGTTTTCTCGGCGAATAGACGCCAAAAATCAACATCTGCTGTGATTCTGGCCGTGTCTGCACTGAAATCAAATGAAAGCATGTTTGCCATCATCAGTCATGCAATTTCTTGGGTTCCAAAATCTTAAAGTAGTTAGATGAGCTTGAGGGTCGACAACATGTCTTATATACATATATGTTCCAAAAGAAACAAGCTGTTTAGACTATATTATGTTCAAATTCCTCTCTCAAATGTGAATGAACATCAACTCAAACATGTACTGCGTTTTCAAAAAGTGCTTATGCAAACTCAATTCAAAGCACATACATACCTTGCTTATGGAGTCTTCTTAAAGTACAAAGTTTTCTAAAACGATCTGGCAAGAATTAAGAGCCTAGCAGCTCAAATGAATATTTGAGTCAAATGAAGTTTTCTCGGCGAATAGACGCCAAAATCAACATCTGCTGTGATTCTGGCCCGTGTGCTCACTGAAATCCAATGAAAGCATGTTTGCCATCATCAGTCATGCAATTTCTTGGGTTCCAAAATCTTAAAGTAGTTAGATGAGCTTGAGGGGTCGACAACATGTCTTATATACATATATGTTCCAAAAGAAACAAGCTGTTTAGACTATATTATGTTCAAATTCCTCTCTCGTCATGAATGAACATCAAATCAAACATGTACTGCGTTTTCAAAAAGTGCTTATGCAAACTCAATTCAAAGCACATACATACCTTGCTTATGGAGTCTTCTTAAAGTACAAAGTTTTCTAAAACGATCTGGCAAGAATTAAGAGCCTAGCAGCTCAAATGAATATTTGAGTCAAATGAAGTTTTCTCGGCGAATAGACGCCAAAAATCAACATCTGCTGTGATTCTGGCCCGTGTGCGCACTGAAATCCAATGAAAGCATGTTTGCCATCATCAGTCATGCAATTTCTTGGGTTCCAAAATCTTAAAGTAGTTAGATGAGCTTGAGGGGTCGACAACATGTCTTATATACATATATGTTCCAAAAGAAACAAGCTGTTTAGACTATATTATGTTCAAATTCCCTCTCTAAATGCGAATGAACATCAAATCAAATATGTACTGCGTTTTCAAAAAAGTGCTTATGCAAACTCAATTCAAAGCACATACATACCTTGCTTATGGAGTCTTCTTAAAGTACAAAGTTTTCTAAAACGATCTGGCAAGAATTAAGAGCCTAGCAGCTCAAATGAATATTTGAGTCAAATGAATTTTTCTCGGCGAATAGACGCCAAAAAATCAACATCTGCTGTGATTCTGGCCCGTGTGCGCACTGAAATCAAATGAAAGCATGTTTGCCATCATCAGTCATGCAATTTCTTGGGTTCCAAAATCTTAAAGTAGTTAGATGAGCTTGAGGGGTCGACAACATGTCTTATATACATATATGTTCCAAAAGAAACAAGCTGTTTAGACTATATTATGTTCAAATTCCCTCTCGTCATGAATGAACATCAAATCAAACATGTACTGCGTTTTCAAAAAAGTGCTTATGCAAACTCAATTCAAAGCACATACATACCTTGCTTATGGAGTCTTCTTAAAGTACAAAGTTTTCTAAAACGATCTGGCAAAAATTAAGAGCCTAGCAGCTCAAATGAATATTTGAGTCAAATGAAGTTTTCTCGGCGAATAGACGCCAAAAATCAACATCTGCTGTGATTCTGGCCCGTGTGCGCACTGAAATCAAATGAAAGCATGTTTGCCATCATCAGTCATGCAATTTCTTGGGTTCCAAAATCTTAAAGTAGTTAGATGAGCTTGAGGGGTCGACAACATGTCTTATATACATATATGTTCCAAAAAACAAGCTGTTTAGACTATATTATGTTCAAATTCCCTCTCTAAATGCGAATGAACATCAAATCAAACATGTACTGCGTTTTCAAAAAGTGCTTATGCAAACTCAATTCAAAGCACATACATACCTTGCTTATGGAGTCTTCTTAAAGTACAAAGTTTTCTAAAACGATCTGGCAAAATTAAGAGCCTAGCAGCTCAAATGAATATTTGAGTCAAATGAAGTTTTCTCGGCGAATAGACGCCAAAAATCAACATCTGCTGTGATTCTGGCCCGTGTGCACTGAAATCAAATGAAAGCATGTTTGCCATCATCAGTCATGCAATTTCTTGGGTTCCAAAATCTTAAAGTAGTTAGATGAGCTTGAGGGTTCGACAACATGTCTTATATACATATATGTTCCAAAAGAAACAAGCTGTTTAGACTATATTATGTTCAAATTCCCTCTCTCGTCACGAATGAACATCAAATCAAACATGTACTGCGTTTTCAAAAAGTGCTTATGCAAACTCAATTCAAAGCACATACATACCTTGCTTATGGAGTCTTCTTAAAGTACAAAGTTTTCTAAAACGATCTGGCAAGAATTAAGAGCCTAGCAGCTCAAATGAATATTTGAGTCAAATGAAGTTTTCTCGGCGAATAGGCGCCAAAATCAACATCTGCTGTGATTCTGGCCGTAATGTCGCACTGAAATCCAATGAAAGCATGTTTGCCATCATCAGTCATGCAATTTCTTGGGTTCCAAAATCTTAAAGTAGTTAGATGAGCTTGAGGGTCGACAACATGTCTTATATACATATATGTTCCAAAAGAAACAAGCTGTTTAGACTATATTATGTTCAAATTCCCTCTCTAAATCGCGAATGAACATCAAATCAAACATGTACTGCGTTTTCAAAAAGTGCTTATGCAAACTCAATTCAAAGCACATACATACCTTGCTTATGGAGTCTTCTTAAAGTACAAAGTTTTCTAAAACGATCTGGCAAGAATTAAGAGCCTAGCAGCTCAAATGAATATTTGAGTCAAATGAAGTTTTCTCGGCGAATAGGCGTAAAAATCAACATCTGCTGTGATTCTGGCCCGTGTCTTACTGAAATCAAATGAAAGCATGTTTGCCATCATCAGTCATGCAATTTCTTGGGTTCCAAAATCTTAAAGTAGTTAGATGAGCTTGAGGGTCGACAACATGTCTTATATACATATATGTTCCAAAAGAAACAAGCTGTTTAGACTATATTATGTTCAAATTCCCTCTCTAAATCGCGAATTAACATCAAATCAAACATGTACTGCGTTTTCAAAAAGTGCTTATGCAAACTCAATTCAAAGCACATACATACCTTGCTTATGGAGTCTTCTTAAAGTACAAAGTTTTCTAAAACGATCTGGCAAGAATTAAGAGCCTAGCAGCTCAAATGAATATTTGAGTCAAATGAAGTTTTCTCGGCGAATAGACGCCAAAAATCAACATCTGCTGTGATTCTGGCCCGTTAATGCGCTACTGAAATCAAATGAAAGCATGTTTGCCATCATCAGTCATGCAATTTCTTGGGTTCCAAAATCTTAAAGTAGTTAGATGAGCTTGAGGGGTCGACAACATGTCTTATATACATATATGTTCCAAAAGAAACAAGCTGTTTAGACTATATTATGTTCAAATTCCCTCTCTCGTCGCGAATGAACATCAAATCAAACATGTACTGCGTTTTCAAAAAATGCTTATGCAAACTCAATTCAAAGCACATACATACCTTGCTTATGGAGTCTTCTTAAAGTACAAAGTTTTCTAAAACGATCTGGCAAGAATTAAGAGCCTAGCAGCTCAAATGAATATTTGAGTCAAATGAAGTTTTCTCGGCGAATAGACGCCAAAAATCAACATCTGCTGTGATTCTGGCCCGTGTGCGCACTGAAATCCAATGAAAGCATGTTTGCCATCATCAGTCATGCAATTTCTTGGGTTCCAAAATCTTAAAGTAGTTAGATGAGCTTGAGGGGTCGACAACATGTCTTATATACATATATGTTCCAAAAGAAACAAGCTGTTTAGACTATATTATGTTCAAATTCCCTCTCTCGTCGCGAATGAACATCAAATCAAACATGTACTGCGTTTTCAAAAAAGTGCTTATGCAAACTCAATTCAAAGCACATACATACCTTGCTTATGGAGTCTTCTTAAAGTACAAAGTTTTCTAAAACGATCTGGCAAGAATTAAGAGCCTAGCAGCTCAAATGAATATTTGAGTCAAATGAAGTTTTCTCGGCTAATAGACGCCAAAAATCAACATCTGCTGTGATTCTGGCCGTGTCTTTACTGAAATCAAATGAAAGCATGTTTGCCATCATCAGTCATGCAATTTCTTGGGTTCCAAAATCTTAAAGTAGTTAGATGAGCTTGAGGGTCGACAACATGTCTTATATACATATATGTTCCAAAAAGAAACAAGCTGTTTAGACTATATTATGTTCAAATTCCTCTCTCGTCGAATGAACATCAAATCAAACATGTACTGCGTTTTCAAAAAGTGCTTATGCAAACTCAATTCAAAGCACATACATACCTTGCTTATGGAGTCTTCTTAAAGTACAAAAGTTTTCTAAAACGATCTGGCAAGAATTAGAGCCTAGCAGCTCAAATGAATATTTGAGTCAAATGAAGTTTTCTCGTGAATAGGCGCCAAAATCAACATCTGCTGTGATTCTGGCCCGTGTGCGCACTGAAATCAAATGAAAGCATGTTTGCCATCATCAGTCATGCAATTTCTTGGGTTCCAAAATCTTAAAGTAGTTAGATGAGCTTGAGGGGTCGACAACATGTCTTATATACATATATGTTCCAAAAGAAACAAGCTGTTTAGACTATATTATGTTCAAATTCCTCTCTAAATCATGAATGAACATCAAATCAAACATGTACTGCGTTTTCAAAAAATGCTTGTACAAACTCAATTCAAAGCACATACATACCTTGCTTATGGAGTCTTCTTAAAGTACAAAGTTTTCTAAAACGATCTGGCAAGAATTAAGAGCCTAGCAGCTCAAATGAATATTTGAGTCAAATGAAGTTTTCTCGTGAATAGACGCCAAAAAATCAACATCTGCTGTGATTCTGGCCCGTTAATGTACTGAAATCAAATGAAAGCATGTTTGCCATCATCAGTCATGCAATTTCTTGGGTTCCAAAATCTTAAAGTAGTTAGATGAGCTTGAGGGTCGACAACATGTCTTATGTACATATATGTTCCAAAAGAAACAAGCTGTTTAGACTATATTATGTTCAAATTCCCTCTCTAAATGGCGAATGAACATCAAATCAAACATGTACTGCGTTTTCAAAAAAGTGCTTATGCAAACTCAATTCAAAGCACATACATACCTTGCTTATGGAGTCTTCTTAAAGTACAAAGTTTTCTAAAACGATCTGGCAAGAATTAAGAGCCTAGCAGCTCAAATGAATATTTGAGTCAAATGAAGTTTTCTCGGCGAATAGACGCTAAAAATCAACATCTGCTGTGATTCTGGCCCGTGTGCTCACTGAAATCCAATGAAAGCATGTTTGCCATCATCAGTCATGCAATTTCTTGGGTTCCAAAATCTTAAAGTAGTTAGATGAGCTTGAGGGGTCGACAACATGTCTTATATACATATATGTTCCAAAAGAAACAAGCTGTTTAGACTATATTATGTTCAAATTCCCTCTCTCGTCGCGAATGAACATCAAATCAAACATGTACTGCGTTTTCAAAAAATGCTTATGCAAACTCAATTAAAAGCACATACATACCTTGCTTATGGAGTCTTCTTAAAGTACAAAGTTTTCTAAAACGATCTGGCAAGAATTAAGAGCCTAGCAGCTCAAATGAATATTTGAGTCAAATGAAGTTTTCTCGGCGAATAGACGCTAAAAATCAACATCTGCTGTGATTCTGGCCCGTAATGTATACTGAAATCAAATGAAAGCATGTTTGCCATCATCAGTCATGCAATTTCTTGGGTTCCAAAATCTTAAAGTAGTTAGATGATCTTATATACATATATGTTCCAAAAGAAACAAGCTGTTTAGACTATATTATGTTCAAATTCCCTCTCTCGTGGCGAATGAACATCAAATCAAACATGTACTGCGTTTTCAAAAAGTGCTTATGCAAACTCAATTCAAAGCACATACATACCTTGCTTATGGAGTCTTCTTAAAGTACAAAGTTTTCTAAAACGATCTGGCAGAATTAAGAGCCTAGCAGCTCAAATGAATATTTGAGTCAAATGAGATTTTCTCGGCGAATAGGCGCCAAAATCAACATCTGCTGTGATTCTGGCCCGTGTCTTACTGAAATCAAATGAAAGCATGTTTGCCATCATCAGTCATGCAATTTCTTGGGTTCCAAAATCTTAAAGTAGTTAGATGAGCTTGAGGGTCGACAACATGTCTTATATACATATATGTTCCAAAAGAAACAAGCTGTTTAGACTATATTATGTTCAAATTCCCTCTCTCAAATGAATGAACATCAAATCAAACATGTACTGCGTTTTCAAAAAAGTGCTTATGCAAACTCAATTCAAAGCACATACATACCTTGCTTATGGAGTCTTCTTAAAAGTACAAAGTTTTCTAAAACGATCTGGCAAGAATTAAGAGCCTAGCAGCTCAAATGAATATTTGAGTCAAATGAGATTTTCTCGTGAATAGGCGCCAAAATCAACATCTGCTGTGATTCTGGCCCGTGTCTTACTGAAATCAAATGAAAGCATGTTTGCCATCATCAGTCATGCAATTTCTTGGGTTCCAAAATCTTAAAGTAGTTAGATGAGCTTGAGGGTCGACAACATGTCTTATATACATATATGTTCCAAAAGAAACAAGCTGTTTAGACTATATTATGTTCAAATTCCCTCTCGTCAGCGAATGAACATCAAATCAAACATGTACTGCGTTTTCAAAAAGTGCTTATGCAAACTCAATTCAAAGCACATACATACCTTGCTTATGGAGTCTTCTTAAAGTACAAAGTTTTCTAAAACGATCTGGCAATAATTAAGAGCCTAGCAGCTCAAATGAATATTTGAGTCAAATGAAGTTTTCTCGGCGAATAGACGCCAAAAATCAACATCTGCTGTGATTCTGGCCCGTGTGCACACTGAAATCCAATGAAAGCATGTTTGCCATCATCAGTCATGCAATTTCTTGGGTTCCAAAATCTTAAAGTAGTTAGATGAGCTTGAGGGGTCGACAACATGTCTTATATACATATATGTTCCAAAAGAAACAAGCTGTTTAGACTATATTATGTTCAAATTCCCTCTCTAAATGCGAATGAACATCAAATCAAACATGTACTGCGTTTTCAAAAAAGTGCTTATGCAAACTCAATTCAAAGCACATACATACCTTGCTTATGGAGTCTTCTTAAAGTACAAAGTTTTCTAAAACGATCTGGCAAAAATTAAGAGCCTAGCAGCTCAAATGAATATTTGAGTCAAATGAAGTTTCTCGGCGAATAGGCGTAAAAATCAACATCTGCTGTGATTCTGGCCCGTGTGCACTGAAATCAAATGAAAGCATGTTTGCCATCATCAGTCATGCAATTTCTTGGGTTCCAAAATCTTAAAGTAGTTAGATGAGCTTGAGGGTCGACAACATGTCTTATATACATATATGTTCCAAAAAAACAAGCTGTTTAGACTATATTATGTTCAAATTCCTCTCTCGTCGGCGAATGAACATCAAATCAAACATGTACTGCGTTTTCAAAAAGTGCTTATGCAAACTCAATTCAAAGCACATACATACCTTGCTTATGGAGTCTTCTTAAAGTACAAAGTTTTCTAAAACGATCTGGCAAAAATTAAGAGCCTAGCAGCTCAAATGAATATTTGAGTCAAATGAAGTTTTCTCGGCGAATAGACGCCAAAATCAACATCTGCTGTGATTCTGGCCCGTTAGAGCTACTGAAATCCAATGAAAGCATGTTTGCCATCATCAGTCATGCAATTTCTTGGGTTCCAAAATCTTAAAGTAGTTAGATGAGCTTGAGGGGTCGACAACATGTCTTATATACATATATGTTCCAAAAGAAACAAGCTGTTTAGACTATATTATGTTCAAATTCCCTCTCTCGTCGCGAATGAACATCAAATCAAACATGTACTGCGTTTTCAAAAAAGTGCTTATGCAAACTCAATTCAAAGCACATACATACCTTGCTTATGGAGTCTTCTTAAAGTACAAAGTTTTCTAAAACGATCTGGCAAGAATTAAGAGCCTAGCAGCTCAAATGAATATTTGAGTCAAATGAAGTTTTCTCGGCGAATAGACGCCAAAAATCAACATCTGCTGTGATTCTGGCCCGTGTGCGCACTGAAATCCAATGAAAGCATGTTTGCCATCATCAGTCATGCAATTTCTTGGGTTCCAAAATCTTAAAGTAGTTAGATGAGCTTGAGGGGTCGACAACATGTCTTATATACATATATGTTCCCAAAGAAACAAGCTGTTTAGACTATATTATGTTCAAATTCCCTCTCTAGTCGCGAATGAACATCAAATCAAACATGTACTACGTTTTCAAAAAGTGCTTATGCAAACTCAATTCAAAGCACATACATACCTTGCTTATGGAGTCTTCTTAAAGTACAAAGTTTTCTAAAACGATCTGGCAAAATTAAGAGCCTAGCAGCTCAAATGAATATTTGAGTCAAATGAAGTTTTCTCGGCGAATAGACGCCAAAAATCAACATCTGCTGTGATTCTGGCCGTGTGCGCACTGAAATCAAATGAAAGCATGTTTGCCATCATCAGTCATGCAATTTCTTGGGTTCCAAAATCTTAAAGTAGTTAGATGAGCTTGAGGGGTCGACAACATGTCTTATATACATATATGTTCCAAAAGAAACAAGCTGTTTAGACTATATTATGTTCAAATTCCCTCTCTCGTCGCGAATGAACATCAAATCAAACATGTACTGCGTTTTCAAAAAATGCTTATGCAAACTCAATTCAAAGCACATACATACCTTGCTTATGGAGTCTTCTTAAAGTACAAAGTTTTCTAAAACGATCTGGCAAGAATTAAGAGCCTAGCAGCTCAAATGAATATTTGAGTCAAATGAAGTTTTCTCGGCGAATAGACGCCAAAAATCAACATCTGCTGTGATTCTGGCCCGTGCGCACTGAAATCAAATGAAAGCATGTTTGCCATCATCAGTCATGCAATTTCTTGGGTTCCAAAATCTTAAAGTAGTTAGATGAGCTTGAGGGTCGACAACATGTCTTATATACATATATGTTCCAAAAGAAACAAGCTGTTTAGACTATATTATGTTCAAATTCCCTCTCTCGTCACGAATGAACATCAAATCAAACATGTACTGCGTTTTTCAAAAAGTGCTTATGCAAACTCAATTCAAAGCACATACATACCTTGCTTATGGAGTCTTCTTAAAGTACAAAGTTTTCTAAAACGATCTGGCAAGAATTAAGAGCCTAGCAGCTCAAATGAATATTTGAGTCAAATGAAGTTTTCTCGGCGAATAGACGCCAAAATCAACATCTGCTGTGATTCTGGCCCGTGTGCGCACTGAAATCCAATGAAAGCATGTTTGCTATCATCAGTCATGCAATTTCTTGGGTTCCAAAATCTTAAAGTAGTTAGATGAGCTTGAGGGGTCGACAACATGTCTTATATACATATATGTTCCAAAAGAAACAAGCTGTTTAGACTATATTATGTTCAAATTCCCTCTCTCGTCGCGAATGAACATCAAATCAAACATGTACTGCGTTTTCAAAAAGTGCTTATGCAAACTCAATTCAAAAGCACATACATACCTTGCTTATGAGAGTCTTCTTAAAGTACAAAGTTTTCTAAAACGATCTGGCAAGAATTAAGAGCCTAGCAGCTCAAATGAATATTTGAGTCAAATGAAGTTTTCTCGGCGAATAGGCGTAAAATCAACATCTGCTGTGATTCTGGCCCGTGTAATACTGAAATCAAATGAAAGCATGTTTGCCATCATCAGTCATGCAATTTCTTGGGTTCCAAAATCTTAAAGTAGTTAGATGAGCTTGAGGGAACATGTCTTATATACATATATGTTCCAAAAGAAACAAGCTGTTTAGACTATATTATGTTCAAATTCCTCTCTCGTCATGAATGAACATCAAATCAAACATGTACTGCGTTTTCAAAAAGTGCTTATGCAAACTCAATTCAAAGCACATACATACCTTGCTTATGGAGTCTTCTTAAAGTACAAAGTTTTCTAAAACGATCTGGCAAGAATTAAGAGCCTAGCAGCTCAAATGAATATTTGAGTCAAATGAAGTTTTCTCGGCGAATAGACGCCAAAAATCAACATCTGCTGTGATTCTGGCCAGTGTGCTCACTGAAATCAAATGAAAGCATGTTTGCCATCATCAGTCATGCAATTTCTTGGGTTCCAAAATCTTAAAGTAGTTAGATGAGCTTGAGGGTCGACAACATGTCTTATATACATATATGTTCCAAAAGAAACAAGCTGTTTAGACTATATTATGTTCAAATTCCTCTCTCGTCGCGAATGAACATCAAATCAAACATGTACTGCGTTTTCAAAAAAGTGCTTATGCAAACTCAATTCAAAGCACATACATACCTTGCTTATAGTCTTCTTAAAGTACAAAGTTTTCTAAAACGATCTGGCAAGAATTAAGAGCCTAGCAGCTCAAATGAATATTTGAGTCAAATGAAGTTTTCTCGTGAATAGGCGTAAAAATCAACATCTGCTGTGATTCTGGCCCGTGTACGCACTGAAATCCAATGAAAGCATGTTTGCCATCATCAGTCATGCAATTTCTTGGGTTCCAAAATCTTAAAGTAGTTAGATGAGCTTGAGGGGTCGACAACATGTCTTATATACATATATGTTCCAAAAGAAGAAACAAGCTGTTTAGACTATATTATGTTCAAATTCCCTCTCTCGTGCATGAATGAACATCAAATCAAACATGTACTGCGTTTTCAAAAAGTGCTTATGCAAACTCAATTCAAAGCACATACATACCTTGCTTATGGAGTCTTCTTAAAGTACAAAGTTTTCTAAAACGATCTGGCAAGAATTAAGAGCCTAGCAGCTCAAATGAATATTTGAGTCAAATGAAGTTTTCTCGGCGAATAGACGCCAAAAATCAACATCTGCTGTGATTCTGGCCAAGCTGCGCACTGAAATCAAATGAAAGCACGTTTGCCATCATCAGTCATGCAATTTCTTAGCTTCCAAAATCTTAAAAGTAGTTAGATGAGCTTGAGGGGTAGACAACATGTCTTATATACATATATGTTCCAAAAGAAACAAGCTGTTTAGACTATATTATGTTCAAATTCCATCTCTCGTCGCGAATGAAGATCAAATCAAACATGTACTGCGTTTTCAAAAATTGCTTATGCAAACTCAATTAAAAGCACATACATACCTTGCTTATGGAGTCTTCTTAAAGTACAAAGTTTTCTAAAACGATCTGGGCAGAATTAAGAGCCTAGCAGCTCAAATGAATATTTGAGTCAAATGAAGTTTTCTCGGCGAATAGGCGCCAAAAATCAACATCTGCTGTGATTCTGGCCGTGTGCATACTGAAATCAAATGAAAGCATGTTTGCCATCATCAGTCATGCAATTTCTTGGGTTCCAAAATCTTAAAGTAGTTAGATGAGCTTGAGGGTCGACAACATGTCTTATATACATATATGTTCCAAAAGAAACAAGCTGTTTAGACTATATTATGTTCAAATTCCTCTCTCGTCGCGAATGAACATCAAATCAAACATGTACTGCGTTTTCAAAAAATGCTTATGCAAACTCAATTCAAAGCACATACATACCTTGCTTATGGAGTCTTCTTAAAGTACAAAGTTTTCTAAAACGATCTGGCAAGAATTAAGAGCCTAGCAGCTCAAATGAATATTTGACTCAAATGAAGTTTTCTCGTGAATAGGCGCCAAAAATCAACATCTGCTGTGATTCTGGCCCGTAATGTGCGCATTAACACTGAAATCAAATGAAAGCATGTTTGCCATCATCAGTCATGCAATTTCTTGGGTTCCAAAATCTTAAAAGTAGTTAGATGAGCTTGAGGGTCGACAACATGTCTTATATACATATATGTTCCAAAAGAAACAAGCTGTTTAGACTATATTATGTTCAAATTCCTCTCTCGTCATGAATGAACATCAAATCAAACATGTACTGCGTTTTCAAAAAGTGCTTATGCAAACTCAATTCAAAGCACATACATACCTTGCTTATGGAGTCTTCTTAAAGTACAAAGTTTTCTAAAACGATCTGGCAAGAATTAAGAGCCTAGCAGCTCAAATGAATATTTGAGTCAAATGAAGTTTTCTCGGCGAATAGACACAAAAACTCAACATCTGCTGTGATTCTGGCCCGTCTGCGCACTGAAATCAAATGAAAGCATGTTTGCCATCATCAGTCATGCAATTTCTTGGGTTCCAAAATCTTAAAGTAGTTAGATGAGCTTGAGGGGTCGACAACATGTCTTATATACATATATGTTCCAAAAGAAACAAGCTGTTTAGACTATATTATGGTCAAATTCCCTCTCTCGCGAATGAATGAACATCAAATCAAACATGTACTGCGTTTTCAAAAAAGTGCTTATGCAAACTCAATTCAAAGCACATACATACCTTGCTTACTGAGTCTTCTTAAAGTACAAAGTTTTCTAAAACGATCTGGCAAGAATTAAGAGCCTAGCAGCTCATAAAAATCAACATCTGCTGTGATTCTGGCCCGTGTGCGCACTGAAATCAAATGAAAGCATGTTTGCCATCATCAGTCATGCAATTTCTTGGGTTCCAAAATCTTAAAGTAGTTAGATGAGCTTGAGGGGTCGACAACATGTCTTATATACATATATGTTCCAAAAGAAACAAGCTGTTTAGACTATATTATGTTCAAATTCCCTCTCGTCGCGAATGAACATCAAATCAAACATGTACTGCGTTTTCAAAAAGTGCTTATGCAAACTCAATTCAAAGCACATACATACCTTGCTTATGGAGTCTTCTTAAAGTACAAAGTTTTCTAAAAGGATCTGGCAAGAATTACGAGCCTAGCAGCTCAAATGAATATTTGAGTCAAATGAAGTTTTCTCGGCGAATAGACGCCAAAAATCAACATCTGCTGTGATTCTGGCCCCTGTGAGCAATGAAAACAAATGAAAGCATGTTTGCCATCATCAGTCATTCAATTTCTTGGGTTCAAAAATCTTAAAGTAGTTAGATGAGATTGAGGTGTCGACAACATGTCTTATATACATATATGTTCCAAAAGAAACAAGCTGTTTAGACTATATTATGTTCAAATTCTCTCTCTAAATGGCGAATGAACATCAAATCAAACATGTACTGCGTTTTTCAAAAAATGCTTATGCAAACTCAATTCAAAGCACATACATACCTTGCTTATGGAGTCTTCTTAAAGTACAAAGTTTTCTAAAACGATCTGGCAAGAATTAAGAGCCTAGCAGCTCAAATGAATATTTGAGTCAAATGAAGTTTTCTCGGCGAATAGACGCCAAAAATCAACATCTGCTGTGATTCTGGCCCGTGTGCGCACTGAAATCAAATGAAAGCATGTTTGCCATCATCAGTCATGCAATTTCTTGGGTTCCAAAATCTTAAAGTAGTTAGATGAGCTTGAGGGGTCGACAACATGTCTTATATATATATATGTTCCAAAAGAAACAAGCTGTTT
Organism: Xiphias gladius; assembly: GCF_016859285.1. Classification (NCBI taxonomy): domain Eukaryota; kingdom Metazoa; phylum Chordata; class Actinopteri; order Istiophoriformes; family Xiphiidae; genus Xiphias; species Xiphias gladius. The sequence continues at coordinate 254,139 of NW_024401716.1, read as the reverse complement.
AGACTATATTATGTTCAAATTCCCTCTCTTAAATGCATGAATGAACATCAAATCAAACATGTACTGCGTTTTCAAAAAAGTGCTTATGCAAACTCAATTCAAGCACATACATACCTTGTATGGAGTCTTCTTAAAGTACAAAGTTTTTCTAAAACGATCTGGCAAGAATTAAGAGCCTAGCAGCTCAAATGAATATTTGAGTCAAATGAAGTTTTCTCGGCGAATAGTCGCCAAAATGCTACATCTGCTGTGATTCTGGCCGATGTCTAATGTATACTGAAATCAAATGAAAGCTTATGTTTGCCATCATCAGTCATGCAATTTCTTGGGTTCCAAAATCTTAAAGTAGTTAGATGAGCTTGAGGGGTCGACAACATGTCTTATATACATATATGTTCCAAAAAGAAACAAGCTGTTTAGACTATATTATGTTCAAATTCCTCTCTCGTCGCGAATGAACATCAAATCAAACATGTACTGCGTTTTTCAAAAAGTGCTTATGCAAACTCAATTCAAAAGCACATACATACCTTGCTTATGGAGTCTTCTTAAAGTACAAAGTTTTCTAAAACGATCTGGCAAGAATTAAAAGCCTAGCAGCTCAAATGAATATTTGAGTCAAATGAAGTTTTCTCGAATAGGCGCCAAAATCAACATCTGCTGTGATTCTGGCCGTCTGCCACTGAAATCAAATGAAAGCATGTTTGCCATCATCAGTCATGCAATTTCTTGGGTTCCAAAATCTTAAAGTAGTTAGATGAGCTTATATACATATATGTTCCAAAAGAAACAAGCTGTTTAGACTATATTATGTTCAAATTCACACTCTCGTCGCGAATGAACATCAAATCAAACATGTACTGCGTTTTCAAAAAAGTGCTTATGCAAACTCAATTCAAAGCACATACATACCTTGCTTATGGAGTCTTCTTAAAGTACAAAGTTTTCTAAAACGATCTGGCAAGAATTAAGAGCCTAGCAGCTCAAATGAATATTTGAGTCAAATGAAGTTTTCTCGGCGAATAGACGCCAAAAATCAACATCTGCTGTGATTCTGGCCCGTGTGCGCACTGAAATCCAATGAAAGCATGTTTGCCATCATCAGTCATGCAATTTCTTGGGTTCCAAAATCTTAAAGTAGTTAGATGAGCTTGAGGGGTCGACAACATGTCTTATATACATATATGTTCCAAAAGAAACAAGCTGTTTAGACTATATTATGTTCAAATTCCCTCTCTCAAGAATGAACATCAAATCAAACATGTACTAGTTTTCAAAAAGTGCTTATGCAAACTCAATTCAAAAGCACATACATACCTTGCTTATGGAGTCTTCTTAAAGTACAAAGTTTTCTAAAACGATCTGGCAAGAATTAAGAGCCTAGCAGCTCAAATGAATATTTGAGTCAAATGAAGTTTTCTCGGGAATAGGCGCCAAAATCAACATCTGCTGTGATTCTGGAAAGTGTGCGTACTGAAATCAAATGAAAGCATGTTTGCCATCATCAGTCATGCAATTTCTTAGGTTCCAAAATCTTAAAGTAGTTAGATGAGCTTGAGGGGTCGACAACATGTCTTATATACATATATGTTCCAAAAAAAAAAGCTGTTTAGACTATATTATGTTCAAATTCCCTCTCTAAATAAATCAGCGAATGAACATCAAATCAAACATGTACTGCGTTTTTCAAAAAAGTGCTTATGCAAACTCAATTCAAAAGCACATACATACCTTGCTTATGGAGTCTTCTTAAAAGTACAAAGTTTTCTAAAAGCGATCTGGCAGAATTAAGACCCTAGCAGCTCAAATGAATATTTGAGTCAAATGAAGTTTCTCGGCGAATAGGCGCCAAAATCAACATCTGCTGTGATTCTGGCCCGTCTGCACTGAAATCAAATGAAACATGTTTTGCCATCATCAGTCATGCAATTTCTTGGGTTCCAAAATCTTAAAAGTAGTTAGATGAGCTTGAGGAATCGACAACATGTCTTATATACATATATGTTCCAAAAAGAAACAAGCTGTTTAGACTATATTATGTTCAAATTCCTCTCTCAAAATGTGAATGAACATCAAATCAAACATGTACTGCGTTTTCAAAAAGTGCTTATGCAAACTCAATTCAAAGCACATACATACTGCTTATGGGTCTTCTTAAAGTACAAAGTTTTCTAAAACGATCTGGCAGAATTAAGAGCCTAGCAGCTCAAATGAATATTTGAGTCAAATGAAGTTTTCTCGGTGAATAGGTAAAAATCAACATCTGCTGTGATTCTGGCCCGTACTGAAATCCAATGAAAGCATGTTTGCCATCATCAGTCATGCAATTTCTTGGGTTCCAAAATCTTAAAGTAGTTATATGAGCTTATATACATATATGTTCCAAAAGAAACAAGCTGTTTAGACTATATTATGTTCAAATTCCCTCTCTCATGCGAATGAACATCAAATCAAACATGTACTGCGTTTTTCAAAAAGTGCTTATGCAAACTCAATTCAAAAGCACATACATACCTTGCTGATGGAGTCTTCTTATAGTTCAAAGTTTTCCCAAACGTTCTGGCTAGTTTTAAGAGCCTAGCAGCTCAAATGAATATTTGAGTCAAATGAAGTTTTCTCGGCGAATAGGCCAAAAATCAACATCTGCTGTGATTCTGGCCGTTAATGTAGCACTGAAATCAAATGAAAGCATGTTTGCCATCATCAGTCATGCAATTTCTTGGGTTCCAAAATCTTAAAGTAGTTAGATGAGCTTGAGGGGTCGACAACATGTCTTATATACATATATGTTCCAAAAGAAACAAGCTGTTTAGACTATATTATGTTCAAATTCCCTCTCTTGTCGCGAATGAACATCAAATCAAACATGTACTGCGTTTTCAAAAAAGTGCTTATGCAAACTCAATTCAAAGCACATACATACCTTGCTTATGGAGTCTTCTTAAAGTACAAAGTTTTTCAAAAGCGATCTGGCAAGAATTAAGAGCCTAGCAGCTCAAATGAATATTTGAGTCAAATGAAGTTTTCGCGAATAGGCGTAAAAATCAACATCTGCTGTGATTCTGGCCCGATGTGTCGCGCACTGAAATCAAATGAAAGCATGTTTGCCATCATCAGTCATGCAATTTCTTGGTTCAAAAATATTAAAGTAGTTAGATGAGCTTGAGGGGTTGACAACATGTCTTATATACATATATGTTCCAAAAGAAACAAGCTGTTTAGACTATATTATGTTCAAATTCCCTCTCTCGTAAATGCATGAATGAACATCAAATCAAACATGTACTGCGTTTTCAAAAAGTGCTTACACAAACTCAATTCAAAAGCACATACATACCTTGCTTAGGGAGTCTTCTTAAAGTACAAAGTTTTCTAAAACGATCTGGCAAAATTAAGAGCCTAGCAGCTCAAATGAATATTTGAGTCAAATGAAGTTTCTCTCCGAATAGGTAAAAATCAACATCTGCTGTGATTCTGGCCCGTGTGCGCACTGAAATCCAATGAAAGCATGTTTGCTATCATCAGTCATGCAATTTCTTGGGTTCCAAAATCTTAAAGTAGTTAGATGAGCTTATATACATATATGTTCCAAAAGAAACAAGCTGTTTAGACTATATTATGTTCAAATTCCCTCTCTTCTAGAATGAACATCAAATCAAACATGTACTGCGTTTTCAAAAAGTGCTTATGCAAACTCAATTCAAAGCACATACATACCTTGCTTATGGAGTCTTCTTATGGAGTCTTCTTAGAGTACAAAGTTTTCTAAAACGATCTGGCAAGAATTAAGGCCTAGCAGCTCAAATGAATATTTGAGTCAAATGAAGTTTTCGTGAATAGGCGCCAAAATCAACATCTGCTGTGATTCTGGCCGTGTCTTACTGAAATCAAATGAAAGCATGTTTGCCATCATCAGTCATGCAATTTCTTGGGTTCCAAAATCTCAAAGTAGTTAGATGAGCTTTATATACATATATGTTCCAAAAAAGGGGAAACAAGCTGTTTAGACTATATTATGTTCAAATTCCCTCTCTCGTCGCGAATGAACATCAAATCAAACATGTACTGCGTTTTCAAAAAAGTGCTTATGCAAACTCAATTCAAAGCACATACATACCTTGCTTATGGAGTCTTCTTAAAGTACAAAGTTTTCTAAAACGATCTGGCAAGAATTAAGAGCCTAGCAGCTCAAATGAATATTTGAGTCAAATGAAGTTTTCTCGGCGAATAAACAGCAAAAATCAACATCTGCTTTCAGCGTGATTCTGGCCCGTGTGCGCTCTGAAATCAAATGAAAGCATGTTTGCCATCATCAGTCATGCAATTTCTTGGGTTCCAAAATCTTAAAGTAGTTAGATGAGCTTATATACATATATGTTCCAAAAGAAACAAGCTGTTTAGACTATATTATGTTCAAATTCCCTCTCTCGTCAGTCGCCCGAATGAACATCCAAATCAAACATGTACTATGTTTTCAAAAAGTGCTTATGCAAACTCGAATTCAAAACACATATACCTTGCTTATGGAGTCTTCTTAAGTACAAAGTTTTCCTAAAACGATCTGGCAAAATTAAAGCCTAACGCTCAAATGAATATTTGAGTCAAATGAAGTTTTCTCCAATGAATAAGGCGCCAAAATCAACATCTGCTGTGATTCTGGCCGTGTCTTTTTAATCAAATGAAACATATTTGCCATCATCAGTCATGCAATTTCTTGGGTTCCAAAATCTTAAGTAGTAGTTAGATGAGCTTGAGGGGTCGACAACATGTCTTATATACATATATGTTCCAAAAGAAACAAGTTGTTTAGACTATATTATGTTCAAATTCTCTCGTCGCTAATGAACATCAAATCAAACATGTACTGCGCTTTCAAAAGTGCTTATGCAAACTCAATTCAAAGCACATACTTACCTTGCTTATGGAGTCTTCTTAAAGTACAAAGTTATCTAAAACGATCTGGCAAGAATTAAGAGCCTAGCAGCTCAAATGAATATTTGAGTCAAATTAAGTTTTCAAGTAATAGACGCAAAAATCAACATCTGCTGTGATTCTGGAAAGTTCAAGACTGAAATCAAATGAAAGCATGTTTGCCATCATCAGTCATGCAATTTCTTGGTTCCAAAATCTTAAAGTAGTTAGATGAGCTTGAGGGTCGACAACATATCTTATATACATATATATTCCAAAAGAAACAAGCTGTTTAGACTATATTATGTTCAAATTCTCTCGTCGCCGCTAATGAACATCAAATCAAACATGTACTGCGCTTTCAAAAAATGCTTGTAAAACTCAATTCAAAGCACATACTTACCTTTTGC
>NW_024401716.1:181302-248318 GCF_016859285.1 Xiphias gladius | reverse complement strand
CTAGAAAACTTCATTTGACACAAATATTCATTAGAGCTGCTAGTCTCTTAATTCATGCCAGATCGTGTTAGAAAACTTTGTACTTTAAGAAGACTCCATAAGCAAGGTATGTATGTGCTTTTGAATTGAGTTTGCATAAGCACTTTTTTGAAAAACGCAGTACATGTTTGATTTGATGTTCATTCGCGACGAGAGAGGGAATTTGAACATAATATAGTCCAAACAGCTTGTTTTTTGGAACATATATGTATATAAGACATGTTGTCGACCCCTCAAGCTCATCTAACTACTTTAAGATTTTGGAACCCAAGAAATTGCATGACTGATGATCTCAAAAATGCTTTCATTTGATTTCAGTGAGCACACGGGCCAGAATCACAGCAGATGTTGATTTTTGGCGTCTATTCGCCGAGAAAACTTCATTTGACTCAAATATTCATTTGAGCTGCTAGGCTCTTAATTCTTGCCAGATCGTTTTAGAAAACTTTGTACTTTAAGAAGACTCCATAAGCAAGGTATGTATGTGCTTTGAATTGAGTTTGCATAAGCACTTTTTTTGAAAACGCAGTACATGTTTGATTTGATGTTCATTCGCGACGAGAGAGGGAATTTGAACATAATATAGTCTAAACAGCTTGTTTCTTTTGGAACATATATGTATATAAGACATGTTGTCGACCCCTCAAGCTCATCTAACTACTTTAAGATTTTGGAACCCAAGAAATTGCATGACTGATGATGGCAAACATGCTTTCATTTGATTTCAGTGCGCACACGGGCCAGAATCACAGCAGATGTTGATTTTTGGCGTCTATTCGCCGAGAAAACTTCATTTGACTCAAATATTCATTTGAGCTGCTAGGCTCTTAATTCTTGCCAGATCGTTTTAGAAAACTTTGTACTTTAAGAAGACTCCATAAGCAAGGTATGTATGTGTTTTGAATTGAGTTTGCATAAGCACTTTTTTGAAAACGCAGTACATGTTTGATTTGATGTTCATTCGCGACGTGAGAGGGAATTTGAACATAATATAGTCTAAACAGCTTGTTTCTTTTGGAACATATATGTATATAAGACATGTTGTCGACCCCTCAAGCTCATCTAACTACTTTAAGATTTTGGAACCCAAGAAATTGCAATGACTGATGATGGCAAACATGCTTTCATTTGATTTCAGTGCGCACACGGGCCAGAATCACAGCAGATGTTGATTTTGGCGTCTATTCGCCCAGAAAAACTTAATTTGACTCAAATATTCATTTGAGCTGCTAGGCTCTTAATTTGCCAGATCGTTTTAGAAAACTTTGTACTTTAAGAAGACTCCATAAGCAAGGTATGTATGTGCTTTGAATTGAGTTTGTACAAGCATTTTTTGAAAACGCAGTACATGTTTGATTTGATGTTCATTCGCGACGAGAGAGGGAATTTGAACATAATATAGTCTAAACAGCTTGTTTCTTTTTGGAACATATATGTATATAAGACATCTCAAGCTCATCTAACTACTTTTTAAGATTTTGGAACCCAAGAAATTGCATGACTGATGATGGCAAACATGCTTTCATTGGATTTCAGTTCGCACACGGGCCAGAATCACAGCAGATGTTGATTTTTGGCGTCTATTCTCCGAGAAAACTTCATTTGACTCAAATATTCATTTGAGCTGCTAGGCTCTTAATTCTTGTCAGATCGTTTTAGAAAACTTTGTACTTTAAGAAGACTCCATAAGCAAGGTATGTATGTGCTTTTAATTGAGTTTGCATAAGCACTTTTTGAAAACGCAGTACTTGTTTGATTTGTTGTTCTTTCGCGACGAGAGAGGGATTTTGAACATAATATAGTCTAAACAGCTTGTTTCTTTTGGAACATATATGTATATAAGACATGTTGTCGACCCCTCAAGCTCATCTAACTACTTTAAGATTTTGGAACCCAAGAAATTGCATGACTGATGATGGCAAACATGCTTTCATTGGATTTCAGTGAGCACACGGGCCAGAATCACAGCAGATGTTGATTTTTACGCCTATTCGCCGAGAAAACTTCATTTGACTCAAATATTCATTTGAGCTGCTAGGCTCTTAATTCTTGCCAGATCGTTTTAGAAAACTTTGTACTTTAAGAAGACTCCATAAGCAAGGTATGTATGTGCTTTGAATTGAGTTTGCATAAGCACTTTTTTGAAAACGCAGTACATGTTTGATTTGATGTTCATTCGCGACGAGAGAGGGAATTTGAACATAATATAGTCTAAACAGCTTGTTTCTTTTGGAACATATATGTATATAAGACATGTTGTCGACCCCTCAAGCTCATCTAACTACTTTAAGATTTTGGAACCCAAGAAATTGCATGACTGATGATGGCAAACATGCTTTCATTGGATTTCAGTGTGCACACGGGCCAGAATCACAGCAGATGTTGATTTTTAGCGTCTATTCGCCGAGAAAACTTCATTTGACTCAAATATTCATTTGAGCTGCTAGGCTCTTAATTCTTGCCAGATCGTTTTAGAAAACTTTGTACTTTAAGAAGACTCCATAAGCAAGGTATGTATGTGCTTTGAATTGAGTTTGCATAAGCACTTTTTTGAAAACGCAGTACATGTTTGATTTGATGTTCATTCGCGACGAGAGAGGGAATTTGAACATAATATAGTCTAAACAGCTTGTTTCTTTTGGAACATATATGTATATAAGACATGTTGTCGACCCCTCAAGCTCATCTAACTACTTTAAGATTTTGGAACCCAAGAAATTGCATGACTGATGATGGCAAACATGCTTTCATTGGATTTCAGTGCGCACACGGACCAGAATCACAGCAGATGTTGATTTTTGGCGTCTATTCGCCGAGAAAACTTCATTTGACTCAAATATTCATTTGAGCTGCTAGGCTCTTAATTCTTGCCAGATCGTTTTAGAAAACTTTGTACTTTAAGAAGACTCCATAAGCAAGGTATGTATGTGCTTTGAATTGAGTTTGCATAAGCACTTTTTTGAAAACGCAGTACATGTTTGATTTGATGTTCATTCGCGACGAGAGAGGGAATTTGAACATAATATAGTCTAAACAGCTTGTTTCTTTTGGAACATATATGTATATAAGACATGTTGTCGACCCCTCAAGCTCATCTAACTACTTTAAGATTTTGGAACCCAAGAAATTGCATGACTGATGATGGCAAACATGCTTTCATTGGATTTCAGTGCGCACACGGGCCAGAATCACAGCAGATGTTGATTTTTGGCGTCTATTCGCCGAGAAAACTTCATTTGACTCAAATATTCATTTGAGCTGCTAGGCTCTTAATTCTTGCCAGATCGTTTTAGAAAACTTTGTACTTTAAGAAGACTCCATAAGCAAGGTATGTATGTGCTTTGAATTGAGTTTGCATAAGCACTTTTTTGAAAACGCAGTACATGTTTGATTTGATGTTCATTCGCCTAGAGAGAGGGAATTTGAACATAATATAGTCTAAACAGCTTGTTTCTTTTGGAACATATATGTATATAAGACATGTTGTCGACCCCTCAAGCTCATCTAACTACTTTAAGATTTTGGAACCCAAGAAATTGCATGACTGATGATGGCAAACATGCTTTCATTGGATTTCAGTGCAGACACGGCCAGAATCACAGCAGATGTTGATTTTTGGCGCCTATTCGCCGAGAAAACTTCATTTGACTCAAATATTCATTTGAGCTGCTAGGCTCTTAATTTTGGCCAGATCGTTTTAGAAAACTTTGTACTTTAAGAAGACTCCATAAGCAAGGTATGTATGTGCTTTGAATTGAGTTTGCATAAGCACTTTTTTGAAAACGCAGTACATGTTTGATTTGATGTTCATTAGATACGAGAGAGGGATTTTGAACATAATATAGTCTAAACAGCTTGTTTCTTTTGGAACATATATGTATATAAGCTCATCTAACTACTTTAAGATTTTGGAACCCAAGAAATTGCATGACTGATGATGGCAAACATGCTTTCATTTGATTTCAGTACACACGGCCAGAATCACAGCAGATGTTGATTTTTGGCGCCTATTCGCCGAGAAAATCTCATTTGACTCAAATATTCATTTGAGCTGCTAGGCTCTTAATTCTTGCCAGATCGTTTTAGAAAACTTTGTACTTTAAGAAGACTCCATAAGCAAGGTATGTATGTGCTTTGAATTGAGTTTGTACAAGCATTTTTTGAAAACGCAGTACATGTTTGATTTGATGTTCATTCGCGATGAGAGAGGGAATTTGAACATAATATAGTCTAAACAGCTTGTTTCTTTTGGAACATATATGTATATAAGACATGTTGTCGACCCCTCAAGCTCATCTAACTACTTTAAGATTTTGGAACCCAAGAAATTGCATGACTGATGATGGCAAACATGCTTTCATTGGATTTCAGTGAGCACACGGGCCAGAATCACAGCAGATGTTGATTTTTGGCGTCTATTCGCCGAGAAAACTTCATTTGACTCAAATATTCATTTGAGCTGCTAGGCTCTTAATTCGTGCCAGATCGTTTTAGAAAACTTTGTACTTTAAGAAGACTCCATAAGCAAGGTATGTATGTGCTTTGAATTGAGTTTGCATAAGCACTTTTTTGAAAACGCAGTACATGTTTGATTTGATGTTCATTCGCTTAGAGAGAGGAATTTGAACATAATATAGTCTAAACAGCTTGTTTCTTTTGGAACATATATGTATATAAGACATGTTGTCGACCCCTCAAGCTCATCTAACTACTTTAAGATTTTGGAACCCAAGAAATTGCATGACTGATGATGGCAAACATGCTTTCATTTGATTTCAGTGAGCACACGGGCCAGAATCACAGCAGATGTTGATTTTTGCGTCTATTCGCCGAGAAAACTTCATTTGACTCAAATATTCATTTGAGCTGCTAGGCTCTTAATTCTTGCCAGATCGTTTTAGAAAACTTTGTACTTTAAGAAGACTCCATAAGCAAGGTATGTATGTGCTTTTAATTGAGTTTGCATAAGCACTTTTTGAAAACGCAGTACATGTTTGATTTGATGTTCATTCGCGACGAGAGAGGGAATTTGAACATAATATAGTCTAAACAGCTTGTTTCTTTTGGAACATATATGTATATAAGACATGTTGTCGACCCCTCAAGCTCATCTAACTACTTTAAGATTTTGGAACCCAAGAAATTGCATGACTGATGATGGCAAACATGCTTTCATTGATTTCAGTGCGCACACGGGCCAGAATCACAGCAGATGTTGATTTTTGGCGTCTATTCGCCGAGAAAAACTTAATTTGACTCAAATATTCATTTGAGCTGCTAGGCTCTTAATTCTTGCCAGATCGTTTTAGAAAACTTTGTACTTTAAGAAGACTCCATAAGCAAGGTATGTATGTGCTTTTAATTGAGTTTGCATAAGCACTTTTTTGAAAACGCAGTACATGTTTGATTTGATGTTCATTCGCAACGAGAGAGGGAATTTGAACATAATATAGTCTAAACAGCTTGTTTCTTTTGGAACATATATGTATATAAGACATGTTGTCGACCCCTCAAGCTCATCTAACTACTTTAAGATTTTGGAACCCAAGAAATTGCATGACTGATGATGGCAAACATGCTTTCATTTGATTTCAGTGCACACGGGCCAGAATCACAGCAGATGTTGATTTTGCGCCTATTCGAGAAAACTTCATTTGACTCAAATATTCATTTGAGCTGCTAGGCTCTTAATTCTTGCCAGATCGTTTTAGAAAACTTTGTACTTTAAGAAGACTCCATAAGCAAGGTATGTATGTGCTTTGAATTGAGTTTGCATAAGCACTTTTTGAAAACGCAGTACATGTTTGATTTGATGTTCATTCGCCATTTAGAGAGGAATTTGAACATAATATAGTCTAAACAGCTTGTTTCTTTTGGAACATATATGTATATAAGACATGTTGTCGACCCCTCAAGCTCATCTAACTACTTTAAGATTTTGGAACCCAAGAAATTGCATGACTGATGATGGCAAACATGCTTTCATTTGATTTCAGTGCGCACACGGGCCAGAATCACAGCAGATGTTGATTTTTGGCGTCTATTCGCCGAGAAAACTTCATTTGACTCAAATATTCATTTGAGCTGCTAGGCTCTTAATTCTTGCCAGATCGTTTAGAAAACTTTGTACTTTAAGAAGACTCCATAAGCAAGGTATGTATGTGCTTTGAATTGAGTTTGCATAAGCACTTTTTGAAAACGCAGTACATGTTTGATTTGATGTTCATTCATGACATTGAGAGGGAATTTGAACATAATATAGTCTAAACAGCTTGTTTCTTTTGGAACATATATGTATATAAGACATGTTGTCGACCCCTCAAGCTCATCTAACTACTTTAAGATTTTGGAACCCAAGAAATTGCATGACTGATGATGGCAAACATGCTTTCATTGGATTTCAGTGCGCACACGGGCCAGAATCACAGCAGATGTTGATTTTTGGCGTCTATTCGCCGAGAAAACTTCATTTGACTCAAATATTCATTTGAGCTGCTAGGCTCTTAATTCTTGCCAGATCGTTTTAGAAAACTTTGTACTTTAAGAAGACTCCATAAGCAAGGTATGTATGTGCTTTGAATTGAGTTTGCATAAGCACTTTTTTGAAAACGCAGTACATGTTTGATTTGATGTTCATTCGCGACGAGAGAGGGAATTTGAACATAATATAGTCTAAACAGCTTGTTTCTTTTGGAACATATATGTATATAAGACATGTTGTCGACCCCTCAAGCTCATCTACTACTTTAAGATTTTGGAACCCAAGAAATTGCATGACTGATGATGGCAAACATGCTTTCATTTGATTTCAGTGCGCACACGGGCCAGAATCACAGCAGATGTTGATTTTTGGCGTCTATTCGCCGAGAAAACTTCATTTGACTCAAATATTCATTTGAGCTGCTAGGCTCTTAATTCTTGCCAGATCGTTTTAGAAAACTTTGTACTTTAAGAAGACTCCATAAGCAAGGTATGTATGTGCTTTGAATTGAGTTTGCATAAGCACTTTTTTGAAAACGCAGTACATGTTTGATTTGATGTTCATTCGCGACGAGAGAGGGAATTTGAACATAATATAGTCTAAACAGCTTGTTTCTTTTGGAACATATATGTATATAAGACATGTTGTCGACCCCTCAAGCTCATCTAACTACTTTAAGATTTTGGAACCCAAGAAATTGCATGACTGATGATGGCAAACATGCTTTCATTTGATTTCAGTGCGCACACGGGCCAGAATCACAGCAGATGTTGATTTTTGGCGTCTATTCGCCGAGAAAACTTCATTTGACTCAAATATTCATTTGAGCTGCTAGGCTCTTAATTCTTGCCAGATCGTTTTAGAAAACTTTGTACTTTAAGAAGACTCCATAAGCAAGGTATGTATGTGCTTTGAATTGAGTTTGTACAAGCATTTTTTGAAAACGCAGTACATGTTTGATTTGATGTTCATTCGCGATGAGAGAGGGAATTTGAACATAATATAGTCTAAACAGCTTGTTTCTTTTGGAACATATATGTATATAAGACATGTTGTCGACCCCTCAAGCTCATCTAACTACTTTAAGATTTTGGAACCCAAGAAATTGCATGACTGATGATGGCAAACATGCTTTCATTTGATTTCAGTGAGAACACGGGCCAGAATCACAGCAGATGTTGATTTTTGGCGTCTATTCGCCGAGAAAACTTCATTTGACTCAAATATTCATTTGAGCTGCTAGGCTCTTAATTCTTGCCAGATCGTTTTAGAAAACTTTGTACTTTAAGAAGACTCCATAAGCAAGGTATGTATGTGCTTTGAATTGAGTTTGCATAAGCATTTTTTGAAAACGCAGTACATGTTTGATTTGATGTTCATTCGCGACGAGAGAGGGAATTTGAACATAATATAGTCTAAACAGCTTGTTTCTTTTGGAACATATATGTATATAAGACATGTTGTCGACCCCTCAAGCTCATCTAACTACTTTAAGATTTTGGAACCCAAGAAATTGCATGACTGATGATGGCAAACATGCTTTCATTTGATTTCAGTGAGCACACGGGCCAGAATCACAGCAGATGTTGATTTTTGGCGTCTATTCGCCGAGAAAACTTCATTTGACTCAAATATTCATTTGAGCTGCTAGGCTCTTAATTCTTGCCAGATCCTTTTAGAAAACTTTGTACTTTAAGAAGACTCCATAAGCAAGGTATGTATGTGCTTTTGAATTGAGTTTGCATAAGCACTTTTTGAAAAACGCAGTACATGTTTGATTTGATGTTCATTCGCGATTTGAGAGGGAATTTGAACATAATATAGTCTAAACAGCTTGTTTCTTTTGGAACATATATGTATATAAGACATGTTGTCGACCCTCAAGCTCATCTAACTACTTTAAGATTTTGGAACCCAAGAAATTGCATGACTGATGATGGCAAACATGCTTTCATTTGATTTCAGTACATTAACGGGCCAGAATCACAGCAGATGTTGATTTTTGGCGCCTATTCGCCGAGAAAATCTCATTTGACTCAAATATTCATTTGAGCTGCTAGGCTCTTAATTTTGCCAGATCGTTTTAGAAAACTTTGTACTTTAAGAAGACTCCATAAGCAAGGTATGTATGTGCTTTGAATTGAGTTTGCATAAGCACTTTTTGAAAACGCAGTACATGTTTGATTTGATGTTCATTCGCCATTTGAGAGAGGGAATTTGAACATAATATAGTCTAAACAGCTTGTTTCTTTTGGGAACATATATGTATATAAGACATGTTGTCGACCCCTCAAGCTCATCTAACTACTTTAAGATTTTGGAACCCAAGAAATTGCATGACTGATGATGGCAAACATGCTTTCATTGGATTTCAGTGCGCACACGGGCCAGAATCACAGCAGATGTTGATTTTGGCGTCTATTCGCCGAGAAAACTTCATTTGACTCAAATATTCATTTGAGCTGCTAGGCTCTTAATTCTTGCCAGATCGTTTTAGAAAACTTTGTACTTTAAGAAGACTCCATAAGCAAGGTATGTATGTGCTTTGAATTGAGTTTGCATAAGCACTTTTTTGAAAACGCAGTACATGTTTGATTTGATGTTCATTCGCGATATTTAGAGGGAATTTGAACATAATATAGTCTAAACAGCTTGTTTCTTTTGGAACATATATGTATATAAGACATGTTGTCGACCCCTCAAGCTCATCTAACTACTTTAAGATTTTGGAACCCAAGAAATTGCATGACTGATGATGGCAAACATGCTTTCATTGGATTTCAGTGCGCACACGGGCCAGAATCACAGCAGATGTTGATTTTTGGCGTCTATTCGCCGAGAAAACTTCATTTGACTCAAATATTCATTTGAGCTGCTAGGCTCTTAATTCTTGCCAGATCGTTTTAGAAAACTTTGTACTTTAAGAAGACTCCATAAGCAAGGTATGTATGTGCTTTGAATTGAGTTTGCATAAGCACTTTTTTGAAAACGCAGTACATGTTTGATTTGATGTTCATTCGCGACGAGAGAGGGAATTTGAACATAATATAGTCTAAACAGCTTGTTTCTTTTGGAACATATATGTATATAAGACATGTTGTCGACCCCTCAAGCTCATCTAACTACTTTAAGATTTTGGAACCCAAGAAATTGCATGACTGATGATGGCAAACATGCTTTCATTTGATTTCAGTGCGCACACGGGCCAGAATCACAGCAGATGTTGATTTTTGGCGTCTATTCAGCGAGAAAACTTCATTTGACTCAAATATTCATTTGAGCTGCTAGGCTCTTAATTCTTGCCAGATCGTTTTAGAAAACTTTGTACTTTAAGAAGACTCCATAAGCAAGGTATGTATGTGCTTTGAATTGAGTTTGCATAAGCACTTTTTTGAAAACGCAGTACATGTTTGATTTGATGTTCATTCGCGACGAGAGAGGGAATTTGAACATAATATAGTCTAAACAGCTTGTTTCTTTTGGAACATATATGTATATAAGCTCATCTAACTACTTTAAGATTTTGGAACCCAAGAAATTGCATGACTGATGATGGCAAACATGCTTTCATTTGATTTCAGTAAGACACGGGCCAGAATCACAGCAGATGTTGATTTTTGGCGTCTATTCGCCGAGAAAACCTCATTTGACTCAAATATTCATTTGAGCTGCTAGGCTCTTAATTCTTGCCAGATCGTTTTAGAAAACTTTGTACTTTAAGAAGACTCCATAAGCAAGGTATGTATGTGCTTTGAATTGAGTTTGCATAAGCACTTGTTTGAAAACGCAGTACATGTTTGATTTGGATGTTCATTCATGATTTAGAGAGGAATTTGAACATAATATAGTCTAAACAGCTTGTTTCTTTTGGAACATATATGTATATAAGACATGTTGTCGACCCCTCAAGCTCATCTAACTACTTTAAGATTTTGGAACCCAAGAAATTGCATGACTGATGATGGCAAACATGCTTTCATTGATTTCAGTAGCATTAACGGGCCAGAATCACAGCAGATGTTGATTTTTGGCGTCTATTCGCCGAGAAAACTTCATTTGACTCAAATATTCATTTGAGCTGCTAGGCTCTTAATTCTTGCCAGATCGTTTTAGAAAACTTTGTACTTTAAGAAGACTCCATAAGCAAGGTATGTATGTGCTTTTAATTGAGTTTGCATAAGCACTTTTGAAAAACGAAAGTACATGCTTGATTTGATGTTCATTCGCTGATTTGAGAGAGGGAATTTGAACATAATATAGTCTAAACAGCTTGTTTCTTTTGGAACATATATGTATATAAGACATGTTGTCGACCCCTCAAGCTCATCTAACTACTTTAAGATTTCTGAACCCAAGAAATTGCATGACTGATGATGGCAAACATAAGCAAGTCATTGATTTCAGTAAAGACACACGGGCCAGAATCACAGCAGATGTTGATTTTGGCGCCTATTCTATGAAAACTTCATTTGACTCAAATATTCATTTTGAGCTGCTAGGCTCTTAATTCTTGCTGTGATCGTTTTAGAGAAAACTTTGTACTTTTTTCAAGAAGACTCCATAAGCAAAGCAGTATGTATAAAGCTTGAATTGAGTTTGCATAAGCACTTTTTGAAAAAACGCGTAGTACATAAGTTTACAAAGATTTGATGCTCATTCGACGCATTTAGAGAGGGAATTTTGAACATAATATATAGTCTAAACAGCTTGTTTTTTGGAACATATATGTATATAAGACATGTTGTCGCACTTCAAGCTCATCTAACTACTTTTAAGATTTTGGAACCCAAGAAATTGTATTGACTGATGATGGCAAACATGTCATTGGATTTCAGTATGACACGCACAGAATCACAGCAGATGTTGATTTTTGGCTGCCTATTCGCCGAGAAAACTTCATTTGACTCAAATATCTATTTGAGCTGCTAGGCTCTAATTCTTGCCAGATCGCTTTAGAAAATCCTTTGTACTTAAGAAGACTCATATAAGGTATGGCGTGCTTTGAATTGAGTTTGCATAAGCACTCTTTTGGAAATTCAGTACATGTTGATTTGGATGTTCATTCATGAACAGAGAGAGGAATTTGAATACAATATAGTCTAAACAGCTTGTTTTTTGAACATATATGGCAAGCTCATCTAACTGCTTCAAGATTTTGGAACTCAAGAAATTGCATGACTGATGATGGCAAACATAAGCTTTATTTGATTCTCAGTACACACGGGCCAGAATCACAGCAGATGTTGATTTTGGCGCCTATTCATTTATAAAATCTCTATTTGACTAAATATTCATTTGAGCTGCTAGGCTCTCTAATTTGCCAGATCGCTTTTAGAAAAACTTTTGTACTTTAAGAAGACTCATAAGCAAGGTATGTATGTGCTTTTGAATTGAGTTTGCATAAGTTAATTTTTTGAAAAACGAGTATGTTTGATTTGATGTTCATTCATGACGAGAGAGGGAATTTGAACATAATATAGTCTAAACAGCTTGTTTCTTTTGGAACATATATGTATATAAGACATGTTGCTCTAATCAAGCTCATCTAACTACTTTTAAGATTTGGAACCCAAGAAATTGCATGACTGATGATGGCAAACATGCTTTCATTTGATTTCATAGTATTAGTTAATGCACAGAATCAGCAGATGTTGATTTTTTGGCGCTCATTCACGAGAAAAACTCATTTGACTCAAATATTCATTTGAGCTGCTAGGCTCTTAATTCTGCCAGATCGTTTGTGAAAACTTTTGTACTTTAAGAAGACTCCATATGAAGGTATGTATGTGTTTTAATTGAGCCACACTTTTGAAAAACTTAGTACACATGTTTGATTTGATGTTCATTCGCCATTTGCAGAGAGGAATTTTAAGACATTATGTCTAAACAGCTTGTTTCTTTTGGAACATATATATGCATATAAGCTCATCTAACTACTTTAAGATTTGGAACCCAAGAAATTGCATGACTGAGGCAAACATGCTTATTTGGATTTCAGGCATGACACGTGGGCCAGAATCACATGCTGCTAAGATGTTGATTTTGATGCCTTTATTCTATAAAACTTCTATTTGACTCCAAATATTCATTTGAGCTGCTAGGCTCTTTAATTCCTGCCAGATCGCTTTAGAAAAACTTTGTACTCTTTAAGAAGACTCACAAGGTATGTATGTGCTTTTGAATTGAGTTATGCATAAGCACTTTTTTGAAAACGCGCAGTACATGTTTGATTTGGATGTCTGTTCATGGCCACGTAGAGAGGGAATTTGAACATGGGCTATATAGTCTTAAACAGCTTGTTTCTTTTGGAACATATATGTATATAAGACATGTTGTCGACCCCCTCAAGCTCATCTTAACTACTTTTAAGATTTTTGGAACCCAAGAAATTGCATGATCATTGATGATGGCAAACATGCTTTCTATTGATTTCAAAGGCGGGCGACACGGGCCAGAATCACAGCAGATGTTGATTTTTTGGGCGCCTTATTCGCCGAGAAAACTTCATTTGACTCCAAATATTCATTTGAGCTGCTAGGGCTCTAATTCTTGCCAGATCCGTTTTAGAAACTTCTTTGTACTTTTAAGAAGACTCAGTTAAAGGTAAGCGTGTATGTGCTTTGAATTGAGTTTGCATAAGCACTTTTTTGAAAAAACGCAGTACATGTTTGATTTAGATGTTCTATTCGCTGGACAGAGAGGGAATTTGAAATTGATGATATAGTCTAAACAGCTTGTTTTTGGAACATATATGTATATACATTATGTTGTCGACCTCAAGCTCATCTAACTATTTCTTTAAGAGATTTTGGAACCCAAGAAATTGCATGACTGATGAGCAGCGCAAACATGCCATATTGATTTTCCAGTGGCGCACACGGGGCCAGAATCACAGCAGATGTTGATTTTTGGCGCCTATTCGTCGCCGAGAAAACTTCATTTGACTCAAATATTTCATTTGAGCTGCTAGGGCTGCCTTAATTCTGCCAGATCGTTTTGTAGAAAACTTTGTACTCTTTAAGAAGACTCCATAAGCAAGGTATGTATGTGCTTTGAATTGAGTTTGTATAAGCACTTTTGAAAAACGCAGTACATGCTTCTTGATTTGATGTTCATTCAAGGACGATTAGAGAGTGGAAATTTGAACATAATATAGTCTAAACAGCTTGTTTCTTTTGGGAAACATATATGTATATAAGTAAGCTCATCTAACTACTTTTAAGATTTCCGGAACCCAAGAAATTGCATGACTGATGATGGAAAAAACATAAGCTTCATTTGATTTCAGTAAGCACACGGCCAGGTAGAATCACAGCAGATGTTGGATTTTTGGCGCTCTATTCGCCGAGAAAATTTCATTTGACTCAGCAACATTCATTTGAGGCTGCTAGGCTTTAATTCTTGCCAGATCCGTTTAGAAAAAACTTTTGTACTTTAAGAAGACTCCATAAGCAAGGTATGTATGTGTTTTGAATTGAGTTTGCCAAGCTACTTTTTTGAAAACGCAGTGCCATGTTTGATTTGATGTCTATTCATGACGCCTATGACCAGAGAGGGAATTTGAACATATATATAGTCTAAAACAGCTTTGTTTCTTTTTGGAACATATATGTATATAAGACATGTTGTCGAATTCCTTCAAGCCTACATCCTAACTACTTTGGCAGATTTTGGAACCCAAGAAATTGCAGGTCACGACTGATGATGGTGCAAACATAAGCTTATATTTGATTTCAGGTGCGCCATTAACGGGCCAGAATCACAGCAGATGTTGATTTTTGCATGCCTATCTGCCGGAGAAAACTTAATTCTGACTCAAATATTCATTTGAGCTGCTAGGGCTCTTTAATTCTTGCCAGATCGTTTTGTGAAAAACTTTGTACTCTTAAGAAGACTTATAAGCAAGCGTATGTATGTGCTTTTGAATTGAGTTTGCATAAGCAATTTTTTTGAAAAACGCGAGTACATGTTTATGATTTTGATGTTCATTCATGATGCAGAGAGGAATTTGAACATTACAATATAAAGTCTAAACAGCTTGTTTCTTTTGGAACATATATGTATATAAGCTCATCTTAACTACTTTAAGATTTTGGGAACCCAAGAAATGTTGGTGGCATGACTGATGAATGCAAACATGCTCTTCATTTGATTTCAGTGGAAGCATTAACGGCCAGGAATCACAGCAGATGTTGATTTTTGGCGCCTATTCGCCGAGAAAATCCCTCATTTGACTCCAAATATTCATTCTGAGCTGCTAGGGGCTCTTGGCCTCTTGCCAGATTGTTTTAGAAAACTTTGTACTTTAAGAAGACTCCATAAGCAAGGTATGTATGTGTGCTTTGAATTGAGTTTGCATAAGTTACTTTTTTGAAAAAAACGCAGTACATAAAAGTTTGATTTTGATGTTCATTCTCGCCCACTTAGAGAGGGAATTTGAACATAATATAGGTCTAAACAGCTTGTTTCTTTTGGAACATATATGTATATAAGACATGTTGCTCAATTCTCAAGCTCATCTAACTACTTTTAAGATTTTGGGAACCTGCAAGAAATTGTAATACACTGATGAGATGGCAAACATGCTTTCATTTTGATTTCAGTGCACACGGGCTGTGAATCGCTGGACAGCAGATGTTGATTTACGCCTATTCTATTTATAGTAAAATCTCATTTGACTCAAATATTCATTTGAGCTGCTAGGCTCTTAATTCTTGCCAGATCGCTTTTTAGAAAACTTTGCAATTTTAAGAAGACTCCATAAGCAAGGTAATGTATAAAAGCTTTGAATTGAGTTTTTTGCATAAGCTACTTTTTGAAAACGGCAGTACATGTTTGATTTGATGTTCATTCGATTTGAGAGAGGGAATTTGAACATAATATAGTCCCAACAGCTTGTTTCTTTTGGAACATATATGTATATAAGACATGTTATCTAATCTCAAGCTCATCTAACTACTTTAAGATTTTGGGAACCCAAGAAATTGCACATGACTGATGATGGCAAACATAAGCTATTTGATTTCAGTGAGCATTAACGGGCCAGAATCACAGTTAAGATGTTGATTTTTACGCCTATTCACGAAAGAAAACTTCATTTCCTCTGACTCAAATATTCATTTGAGCTGCTAGGCTCTTTAATTCTTGCCAGATCGCTTTTAGAAAACTTTTTGTACTTTTTTTAAGAAGAAGACTCCATAAGCAAAGGTATGTATGTGCTTGAATTGAGTTTCAGCATAAGCACTTTTTTGAAAAACGAAAGTACATGTTTGATTTGATGTTCATTCATGACGAGAGAGGGAATTCTGAAAACATAATATAGTCTGAAACAGCTTGTTTCTTTTGGGAACATATATGTATATAAGACATGTTAAGTCGACCCCTCTTCGCTCATCTTAACTACTTTTCTTAAGATTTTGGAACCCAAGAAATTGCATGACTGATGATGGCAAACACAGCTTTCATTTGATTTATAGTAGCGCATTAACGGGCCAGAATCACAGCAGATGTTGATTTTTGGCGCCTATTCGCCGAGAAAAGGGGTCCTTCATTTCTGACTCCTAAAATATTCATTTGAGCTGCTAGGCTCTTAATTTCTAAGCCAAGATCGGGCTTAGGAAAACTTTCGTACTTTAAGAAGCACTCCATACAGCAAGGTATGTATGTGCTTTTGAATTGAGTTTGCATAAGCACTTTTTTTGAAAAAACGCAGGCTACATGTTTATGATTTGATGTTCATTCGTCTGCCATTTGAGAGAGGAATTTGAACATACAATATAGTTCTAAACAGCTTGTTTTTCTTTTTTGGGGAAACATATATGTAGTTATAAGACATGTTGTTCGACCCTCAAGCTCATCTAACTACTTTAAGATTTTTGGAACCCAAGAAATTGCATGACTGATGATGGCAAACATAAAGCTTTCATTTGATTTCACTGGCGTGACACGGGCCAGAATCCCCGCCAAACAGATGTTGATTTTGGCGTCTATCTCGCCGAGAAAATTTCATTTGACTCAAATATTCATTTGAGCTGCTAGTCTTTAATTCTGCTGCATCCGCTTTTAGAAAACTTCTTGTACTTTAAGAAGACTCCATAAGGCGCAAGGTATGTATGTGCTTTTGAATTGAGTTTGTATAAGCACTTTTTGGAAAAACGCAGTATGTTTGATTTGATGTTCATTCGCGAATGAGAGAGGGAATTTGAAATATAATATAGTTCTAAAACAGCTTGTTTCTTTTGGAACATATATATGTATATAAGACATGTTGTCGACCCTCAAGCTCATCTAACTACTTTTAAGATTTTGGAACCCAAGAAAATTGCATGGACTGATGAATGCAAACATGCTTTCATTTGATTTTCTTCTTCAGTGCGCATTACACGGGCCGGGTGGTGTAGAATCACAGCAGAGATGTTGATTTTTTACGCGTCTATTCGCTTTGAGAAAATCCCTTCATTTGACTCAAATATTCATTTGAGCTGCTAGGCTCTTAATTTCTTGCCAGATCCTTTTAGGAAAACTTTGTAACCCCTTAAGAAGACTCCATAAGCAAGGTATGTATGTGCTTTTGAATTGAGTTTGCATAAGCACTTCTTTTGAAAACGCAGAGTACATGTTTGATTTGATGTTCATTCTGCTGTATTTAGAGAGGGAATTCTGAATGATAATATAAGTTCGTAAACAGCTTGTTTCTTTTTTGGAACATATATGTATATAAGACATGTTGTCGACCCCTCAAGCTCATCTAACTACTTTTAAGATTTTTGGAACCCAAGAAATTGCACATGACTTGATAGATGGCAAACATGCTTTCTTATTTGATTTCAAAAGTACACACGGGCCAGAATCACAGCAGATGTTGTTGATTTTTTACGCCTATTCGCCGAGAAAACTTCATTTGACTCCAAATATTCATTTGAGCTGCTAGGGCTCTTAATTTCTGCTGCTACAGGATTCGCTTTAGAAAACTTTGTACTTTAAGAAGACTCCATAAGAAGGTATGTATGTGCTTTTGAATTGAGTTTTTGCATAAGCACTTTTTGAAAAACGCAGTACATGTTTGTTGATTTGATGTTCATTCGCCATGGGCCACGAGAGAGGAATTTGAACATAATATAGTCTAAAACAGCTTTTGTTTCTTTTTGGAACATATATGTATATAAGACATGTTGTCAATCTTCAAGCCTTCCATCTAACTACTTTAAGATTTTGAACCCAAGAAATTGCATATGACTGATGATGGCAAACACATGTTTTCATTTGATTTCAGTGCACACGGGCCAGAATCACAGCAGATGTTGATTTTTGGCTGCCTATCTGCCGAGAAATCATATATTTGACTCAAATATTCATTTGAGCTAGCTAGTTTCTTAATTTGCCAGATCCTTTTTTAGAAAACTTGCAATTTCTTAAGAAGACTCTATAAGCAAGGTATGTATGTGCTTTTGAATTCGAGTTTTGCTACAGATACAATTTTTTTTGAAAACGCAGTATTATTGTTTGATTTGATGTTCATTCGCGACGAGAGAGGGAATTTGAACATAATATAGTCTAAACAGCTTGTTTTTTTTGGAACATATATGTATATAAGCTCATCTAACTACTTTAAGATTTTGGAACCCAAGAAATTGCACGACTGATGATGGCAAACATACTATTTGGATTTCAGTACATTACCTGGCCAGAATCACAGCAGATGTTGATTTCTGCCTATTTCTAGAAAATCTCTATATTTGACTCCAAATATTCATTTTGAGCTAAGTAGGTTTCTACCTAAGCAGACTGCTTTTAGAAAACTTTTGTACTTTAAGAAGACTCCATAAGGCGTTGTATGTATGTGTTTAATTCAGTTTGTATAAGCACTTTTTTTTTTGAAAAACTAGCACATGTTTGTTGATTTGATGTTCATTCTCATGATGAGAGAGAGGGAATTTGAACATAACATAGTCTAAACAGCTTGTTTCTTGGGAACATATATATGTATATAAGACATGTTTTTTTCGTTTCCACCCTCAAGCTCATCTGTTAATCATTTCTTTAAGATTTGGAACCCAAGAAATTGCATGACTGATGGCAAACATAAGCCATTGATTTCTTCAAAAAGACGGCCAGAATCACAGCAGATGTTGATTTTATGCCTATTCGTTGAGAAATTTCATTTGACTCGTACAACACTATTTGAGCTGCTAGGCTCTAATTCTTGCCAGATCGCTTTTTTTGAGAAAACTTCAGCCTTGCATAGGCTACACTCCATAAGCGTATGTATGTGCTTTTGAATTGAGTTTGCATAAGCACTTTTTGAAAACGCAGTACATGCTTGATTTGATGTCTATTCGCGACGAGAGAGGGAATTTGAACATAATATAGTCTAAACAGCTTGTTTTGGGAAACATATATGTATATAAGACATGTTGGTCGCACCCCCTCAAGCTCATCTAACTACTTTAAGATTTGAACCCAAGAAATTGCATGACTGATGATGGCAAACATGCTTTCATTTGATTTCAGTGCATGCACACGGGCTGTAATCACAGCAGATGTTGATTTTTTGGCGCCCATCACGAGAAAGCCATTTTGACTAAATATTCATTTGAGCTGCTAGGCTCTTAATTCTGCCAGACTTTAGGAAAACTTTGTACTTTAAGAAGACTCATAAGCAAGGTATAAGTAAAGCTTGAATTGAGTTTGCATAAGCACTTTTTTTGAAAACTATACATGTTTTGATTTGATGTTTATTCATGACGAGAGAGTGTGAATTTGAACATAATATAGTCTAAACAGCTTGTTTTTTGGAACATATATGTATATAAGACATGTTGTCGACCCCTGGGCTCATCTAACTATTTTTATGATTTTGGAACCTGCAAGAAATTGTACACATGACTGATGATGGTATAAAATATGCTTTCATATTGGATTTCAGCAAGACACGTGGGCCAGAATCACAGCAGATGTTGATTTTTATGCCTATTCGCCGAGAAAACTTCATTTTACCCAAATATTCATTTGAGCTGCTAGGCTCTAATTTTGCCAGATCGTTTTAGAAAACTTTGTACTTTGCTACACACCTCCACAGGTATAAAGCTGAATTGAGTTTGCATAAGCACTTTTTTGAAAAACGCAGTACATGTTTGATTTGATGTTCATTCGGGACGAGAGAGGGAATTTGAACATAATATAGTCTAAACAGCTTGTTTTTTGGAACATATATGTATATAGTCACATCTAACTACTTTAAGATTTTGGGAACCCAAGAAATTGCATGACTGATGATGGCAAACATGTTTACTTGGATTTTCAGTAGCACACGGGCCAGAATCAGCAGATGTTGATTTTTGGCTGCCTATTCACGAGAAAACTTCATAGACTCAAATATCTATTTGAGCTGCTAGGCTCTTAATTCTCTGCCAGATCAAGCTTGTGAAACTTGTACTTTTAAGAAGACCTATACAAAGTATAAGCAAAGCTTTGAATTGAGTTTGCATACACTTTTTGAAACTAGGCACATGTTTGATTTGATGTTCATATTCGCCAGTTTTAGAGAGGAATTTGAACATAATATAGTCTAAAACAGCTTACTTTTTGGGAACATATAGTATATAAGACATGTTGTCGCACTTCAAGCCTATCTAACTACTTTTTAAGATTTGGAACCTGCCTGTATGACTGATGATGGCAAACATGCTTTCATTGGATTTTCAGTGCGCATTACACGGGCTGTAGAATCACAGCAGATGTTGATTTTTGCGCCTATTCGCCGAAAATCATTTGACTCAAATATTCATTTGAGCGTTAGGCTCTAATTCTTGCCAGATCGCTTTTAGAAAACTTCTCTTAATTAAGAAGACTCCATAAGCAAGGTATGTATGTGCTTTGAATTGTGCTTGTATACACTTTTTTTGGAAAAAACGCAGTACATGTTTGTTGATTTGATGTTCATTCGCATACAAGAGAGGGAATTTGAAATACAATATAGTCTAAACAGCTTGTTTCTTTTGGAACATATATATGTATATAAGACATGTTGCTCTAATTCCCAAGCTCATCTAATTGCTTTAAGATTTTAAACCCAAGAAATTGCATGACTGATGATGGCAAACATGCTTTCATTTGATTTCAGTACATTAATGTAGGAATCAGCAGAGATGTTACTTTAATGCCATTCGCCGAGAAAAACTTCATATTTGACTCAAATATTCATTTGAGCTGCTAGGCCTTAATTCTTGCCAGATCGCTTTAGAAACTTTGTACTTTACAAGACTCCATAAGCAAGGTATGTATGTGCTTTGAATTGAGTTTGCATACACTTTTTTTGAAAACGCAGTACATAAGCTTGATTTGATGTTCATTCATGATTTGAGAGAGGAATTCTGGAACATAATATAGTCTAAACAGCTTGTTTTCTTTTGGAACATATATGTATATAAGACATGTTGTCGGACCCCTCAAGCTTCATCTAACTACTTTAAGATTTGGAACCCAAGAAATTGCATGACTGATGATGGCAAACATGCTTTCATTGGATTAGGTATACACACGGGCCAGAATCACACAGCAGATGTTGATTTTTTGGCTGCCTATTCGGCCGAGAAAACTTCATTTGACTCAAATATTCATTTGAGCTGCTGCTAGGCTCTAATTTTGCCAGATCGTTTTAGAAAACTTTGTACTTTTAAGAAGACTCATAAGCAAAGGTAAGTATGTGCTTTGAATTGAGTTTGCATAAGCACTTTTTGAAAACGCAGAAAGGTACATGTTTGATTTGATGTTCATTCGCCATTTAGAGAGGGAATTTCTGAACATAATATAGTCTAAACAGCTTGTTTCTTTTGGAACATATATGTATATAAGACATGTTGTCACCCCCAAGCTTCATCTAACCATTTTAAGATTTTGGAACCCAAGAAATTGAAGATTGATGATGGCAAACATGTTTTATTGGATTTCAGTGACATAACGGGCCAGAATCACAGCAGATGTTGATTTTTGGCGCCTATTCACGAGAAAACTTCATTTGACTCAACATTCATTTGAGCTGCTAGCTCTTAATTCTTGCCAGATCGCTTTTTTAGAAAACTTTGTAATTTTCTTTAAGAAGACTCTATAAGCAAGGTATGTATGTGCTTTGAATTGAGTTTGCATAAGCACTTTTTTGAAAAAACGTGAAAGACATAAGTTTGATTTGATGTTCATTCGACGAGAGGAATTTGAAATATATTATAGTTCAAACAGCTTGTTTCTTTTGGAACATATATGTATATACATGTTGTTTACCCTCAAGCTCATCTAACTACTAAGATTTTGGAACCCAAGAAATTGCATTATGACTGATGATGGCAAACATGCTTTCATTGATTTCGAAAAGCATTAATGGCCAGAATCACAGCAGATGTTGATTTTTGGCGCTCATTCGCCGAGAGAAAATTTCATTTTGACTCAAATATTCATTTGAGCTGCCCTTAATTCTTGCCAGATCGCTTTAGGAAAACTTTGTACTCTTTTAAGAAGACTCCATAAGGAAGGTATGTATGCTTTGAATTGAGTTACAGACAAGCACTTTTTTTGAAAACGTTATAATATGTTTGATTTGATGTTCATTCACACGCAGAGAGGGAATTTTGAACATAATATAGTCTAAATAGCTTGTTTCTTTTTGGAACATATATGTATATATATAAGCTCATCTAAATTGTTTCAAGATTTTGGAACCCAAGAAATTGCATGACTGATGATGCAAACATGTTTTCTATTTGATTTCAGTAGAGACATCGGGCCAGAATCACAGCAGATGTTGATTTTGGCGCCCACTACGAGAAAATTCTGGGCTTGACTCAACATCTATTTTGAGCCAAGCGCTCTTAATTTGCCACAGATCGTTTTAGAAAAACTTTGTACTTTAAGCAAAGACTCATAAGCAAGGTATGTATGCTTTGAATTGTGCTTCTGTATAAGCACTTTTTTGAAAACGAGTGGACATGTGTTTAGGATTTGATGTTCATGATTTGAGAGAGGGAATTTGAACATAATATAGTCTAAACAGCTTGTTTCTTTTGGAACATATATGTACATAAGACATGTTGTCGGTCTCTCAAGCTCATCTAACTACTTTAAGATTTGGGAACCCAAGAAATTGCATGACTGGATGATGGCAAACATGTTTATTGGATTTCAGTGTATGCGACATCGGCCAGAATCACAGCAGATGTTGATTTTGGCGCTCATTCTATAGTAAACTTCATTTTATTCAAATATTCATTTGAGCTGCTAGGTTTCTTATTCTTACAGATCGCTTTAGAAAATCCTTGTACTTTAAGAAGACCTATATAAGGTATGTATGTAAGTTTTGGAATTGAGTTTGCATAAGCATCTTTTTTGAAAACGCAGGCACATGTTTGATTTGATGTTCATTCATGAATGCAGAGAGGAATTTGAACATACTAGTCAAAACAGCTTGTTTCTTTTGGAACATATATGTATATAAGACATGTTGTCGACCCCTCAAGCTCATCTAACTACTTTAAGATTTTGGAACCCAAGAAATTGCATGACTGATGATGGCAAACATGCTTTCATTGGATTTCAGTCTTTGACAGGCCAGAATCACAGCAGATGTTGATTTTTGGCGTCTATTCGCCGAGAAAACTTCATTTGACTCAAATATTCATTTGAGCTGCTAGGCTCTTAATTCTTGCCAGATCGTTTTAGAAAACTTTGTACTTTAAGAAGACTCCATAAGCAAGGTATGTATGTGCTTTGAATTGAGTTTGCATAAGCACTTTTTTGAAAACGCAGTACATGTTTGATTTGATGTTCATTCGCGACGAGAGAGGGAATTTGAACATAATATAGTCTAAACAGCTTGTTTCTTTTGGAACATATATGTATATAAGACATGTTGTCGACCCCTCAAGCTCATCTAACTACTTTAAGATTTTGGAACCCAAGAAATTGCATGACTGATGATGGCAAACATGCTTTCATTGGATTTCAGGGGCCAGAATCACAGCAGATGTTGATTTTTGGCGTCTATTCGCCGAGAAAACTTCATTTGACTCAAATATTCATTTGAGCTGCTAGGCTCTTAATTCTTGCCAGATCGTTTTAGAAAACTTTGTACTTTAAGAAGACTCCATAAGCAAGGTATGTATGTGCTTTGAATTGAGTTTGCATAAGCACTTTTTTGAAAACGCAGTACATGTTTGATTTGATGTTCATTCGCGACGAGAGAGGGAATTTGAACATAATATAGTCTAAACAGCTTGTTTCTTTTGGAACATATATGTATATAAGACATGTTGTCGACCCCTCAAGCTCATCTAACTACTTTAAGATTTTGGAACCCAAGAAATTGCATGACTGATGATGGCAAACATGCTTTCATTGGATTTCAGTGCGCACACGGGCCAGAATCACAGCAGATGTTGATTTTTGGCGTCTATTCGCCAAGAAAACTTCATTTGACTCAAATATTCATTTGAGCTGCTAGGCTCTTAATTCTTGCCAGATCGTTTTAGAAAACTTTGTACTTTAAGAAGACTCCATAAGCAAGGTATGTATGTGCTTTGAATTGAGTTTGCATAAGCACTTTTTGAAAGCAGTACATGTTTGATTTGATGTTCATTACATGACGAGAGGAAGAATTTGAACATAATATAGTCTAAACAGCTTGTTTCTTTTGGAACATATATGTATATAAGACATGTTGTCGACCCCTCAAGCTCATCTAACTACTTTAAGATTTTGGAACCCAAGAAATTGCATGACTGATGATGGCAAACATGCTTTCATTGGATTTCAGTCTTTACAGGCCAGAATCACAGCAGATGTTGATTTTTGGCGTCTATTCGCCGAGAAAACTTCATTTGACTCAAATATTCATTTGAGCTGCTAGGCTCTTAATTCTTGCCAGATCGTTTTAGAAAACTTTGTACTTTAAGAAGACTCCATAAGCAAGGTATGTATGTGCTTTGAATTGAGTTTGCATAAGCACTTTTTGAAAACGCAGTACATGTTTGATTTGATGTTCATTCGCGACGAGAGAGGAATTTGAACATAATATAGTCTAAACAGCTTGTTTCTTTTGGAACATATATGTATATAAGACATGTTGTCGACCCTCAAGCTCATCTAACTACTTTAAGATTTTGGAACCCAAGAAATTGCATGACTGATGATGGCAAACATGCTTTCATTGGATTTCAGTTCGAACACGGGCCAGAATCACAGCAGATGTTGATTTTTGGCGTCTTTTCAGCGAGAAAACTTCATTTGACTCAAATATTCATTTGAGCTGCTAGGCTCTTAATTCTTGCCAGATCGTTTTAGAAAACTTTGTACTTTAAGAAGACTCCATAAGCAAGGTATGTATGTGCTTTGAATTGAGTTTGCATAAGCACTTTTTTGAAAACGCAGTACATGTTTGATTTGATGTTCATTCCCGACGAGAGAGGGAATTTGAACATAATATAGTCTAAACAGCTTGTTTCTTTTGGAACATATATGTATATAAGACATGTTGTCGACCCCTCAAGCTCATCTAACTACTTTAAGATTTTGGAACCCAAGAAATTGCATGACTGATGATGGCAAACATGCTTTCATTTGATTTCAGTCTTGACAGGCCAGAATCACAGCAGATGTTGATTTTTGGCGTCTATTCAGCGAAAACTTCATTTGACTCAAATATTCATTTGAGCTGCTAGGCTCTTAATTCTTGCCAGATCGTTTTAGAAAACTTTGTACTTTAAGAAGACTCCATAAGCAAGGTATGTATGTGCTTTGAATTGAGTTTGCATAAGCACTTTTTGAAAAGCACGCAGTACATGTTTGATTTGATGTTCATTACACGACGAGAGGAATTTGAACATAATATAGTCTAAACAGCTTGTTTCTTTTGGAACATATATGTATATAAGACATGTTGTCGACCCTCAAGCTCATCTAACTACTTTAAGATTTTGGAACCCAAGAAATTGCATGACTGATGATGGCAAACATGCTTTCATTTGATTTCAGTCTTGACAGGCCAGAATCACAGCAGATGTTGATTTTTGGCGTCTATTAGCGAAAACTTCATTTGACTCAAATATTCATTTGAGCTGCTAGGCTCTTAATTCTTGCCAGATCGTTTTAGAAAACTTTGTACTTTAAGAAGACTCCATAAGCAAGGTATGTATGTGCTTTGAATTGAGTTTGCATAAGCACTTTTTGAAAACGCAGTACATGTTTGATTTGATGTTCATTAGCGACGAGAGGGAATTTGAACATAATATAGTCTAAACAGCTTGTTTCTTTTGGAACATATATGTATATAAGACATGTTGTCGACCCCTCAAGCTCATCTAACTACTTTAAGATTTTGGAACCCAAGAAATTGCATGACTGATGAATGCAAACATGCTTTCATTTGATTTCAGTCTTGCTACAGGCCAGAATCACAGCAGATGTTGATTTTTGGCGTCTATTCGCCGAGAAAACTTCATTTGACTCAAATATTCATTTGAGCTGCTAGGCTCTTAATTCTTGCCAGATCGTTTTAGAAAACTTTGTACTTTAAGAAGACTCCATAAGCAAGGTATGTATGTGCTTTGAATTGAGTTTGCATAAGCACTTTTTAGAAAACGCAGTACATGTATTATTTGATGTTAAATAGCGACGAGGGAATTTGAACATAATATAGTCTAAACAGCTTGTTTCTTTTGGAACATATATGTATATAAGACATGTTGTCGACCCCTCAAGCTCATCTAACTACTTTAAGATTTTGGAACCCAAGAAATTGCATGACTGATGATGGCAAACATGCTTTCATTTGATTTCAGTGCGCACACAGGCCAGAATCACAGCAGATGTTGATTTTTGGCGTCTATTCGCCAAGAAAACTTCATTTGACTCAAATATTCATTTGAGCTGCTAGGCTCTTAATTCTTGCCAGATCGTTTTAGAAAACTTTGTACTTTAAGAAGACTCCATAAGCAAGGTATGTATGTGCTTTGAATTGAGTTTGCATAAGCACTTTTTGAAAAAGCAGTACATGTTTGATTTGATGTTCATTAGCGACGACAGAGGGAATTTGAACATAATATAGTCTAAACAGCTTGTTTCTTTTGGAACATATATGTATATAAGACATGTTGTCGACCCCTCAAGCTCATCTAACTACTTTAAGATTTTGGAACCCAAGAAATTGCATGACTGATGATGGCAAACATGCTTTCATTTGATTTCAGTCGCTACAGGCCAGAATCACAGCAGATGTTGATTTTTGGCGTCTATTCGCCAAGAAAACTTCATTTGACTCAAATATTCATTTGAGCTGCTAGGCTCTTAATTCTTGCCAGATCGTTTTAGAAAACTTTGTACTTTAAGAAGACTCCATAAGCAAGGTATGTATGTGCTTTGAATTGAGTTTGCATAAGCACTTTTTGAAAAGCGCAGTACATGTTTGATTTGATGTTCATTACATGACGAGAGGAATTTGAACATAATATAGTCTAAACAGCTTGTTTCTTTTGGAACATATATGTATATAAGACATGTTGTCGACCCTCAAGCTCATCTAACTACTTTAAGATTTTGGAACCAAGAAATTGCATGACTGATGATGGCAAACATGCTTTCATTTGATTTCAGTCTTGCAGGCCAGAATCACATAAGATGTTGATTTTTGGCGTCTATTAGCCGATAAAACTTCATTTGACTCAAATATTCATTTGAGCTGCTAGGCTCTTAATTCTTGCCAGATCGTTTTAGAAAACTTTGTACTTTAAGAAGACTCCATAAGCAAGGTATGTATGTGCTTTGAATTGAGTTTGCATAAGCACTTTTGAAAAGCAGTACATGTTTGATTTGATGTTCATTAGCGACGAGAGAGGGAATTTGAACATAATATAGTCTAAACAGCTTGTTTCTTTTGGAACATATATGTATATAAGACATGTTGTCGACCCCTCAAGCTCATCTAACTACTTTAAGATTTTGGAACCCAAGAAATTGCATGACTGATGATGGCAAACATGCTTTCATTTGATTTCAGTCTTGACGGGCCAGAATCACAGCAGATGTTGATTTTTGGCGTCTTTTCAGCGAGAAAACTTCATTTGACTCAAATATTCATTTGAGCTGCTAGGCTCTTAATTCTTGCCAGATCGTTTTAGAAAACTTTGTACTTTAAGAAGACTCCATAAGCAAGGTATGTATGTGCTTTGAATTGAGTTTGCATAAGCACTTTTTGAAAGCGCAGTACATGTTTGATTTGATGTTCATTCCAGTGACGAGAGGGAATTTGAACATAATATAGTCTAAACAGCTTGTTTCTTTTGGAACATATATGTATATAAGACATGTTGTCGACCCCTCAAGCTCATCTAACTACTTTAAGATTTTGGAACCCAAGAAATTGCATGACTGATGATGGCAAACATGCTTTCATTTGATTTCAGTCTCTTGCCAGGCCAGAATCACAGCAGATGTTGATTTTTGGCGTCTTTTCAGAGAAAACTTCATTTGACTCAAATATTCATTTGAGCTGCTAGGCTCTTAATTCTTGCCAGATCGTTTTAGAAAACTTTGTACTTTAAGAAGACTCCATAAGCAAGGTATGTATGTGCTTTGAATTGAGTTTGCATAAGCACTTTTTGAAAACGCAGTACATGTTTGATTTGATGTTCATTATATAAGAGAGGGAATTTGAACATAATATAGTCTAAACAGCTTGTTTCTTTTGGAACATATATGTATATAAGACATGTTGTCGACCCCTCAAGCTCATCTAACTACTTTAAGATTTTGGAACCCAAGAAATTGCATGACTGATGAATGCAAACATGCTTTCATTTGATTTCAGTCTTGACAGGCCAGAATCACAGCAGATGTTGATTTTTGGCGTCTATTAGCCGAGAAAACTTCATTTGACTCAAATATTCATTTGAGCTGCTAGGCTCTTAATTCTTGCCAGATCGTTTTAGAAAACTTTGTACTTTAAGAAGACTCCATAAGCAAGGTATGTATGTGCTTTGAATTGAGTTTGCATAAGCACTAATTTTGAAAACGCATGTACATGTTTGATTTGATGTTCATTATGACGAGAGAGGAATTTGAACATAATATAGTCTAAACAGCTTGTTTCTTTTGGAACATATATGTATATAAGACATGTTGTCGACCCTCAAGCTCATCTAACTACTTTAAGATTTTGGAACCCAAGAAATTGCATGACTGATGATGGCAAACATGCTTTCATTTGATTTCAGTGCGCATTACAGGCCAGAATCACAGCAGATGTTGATTTTTGGCGTCTTTTCAGCGAGAAAACTTCATTTGACTCAAATATTCATTTGAGCTGCTAGGCTCTTAATTCTTGCCAGATCGTTTTAGAAAACTTTGTACTTTAAGAAGACTCCATAAGCAAGGTATGTATGTGCTTTGAATTGAGTTTGCATAAGCACTTTTTGAAAACGCAGTACATGTTTGATTTGATGTTCATTAGCGACGAGAGGGAATTTGAACATAATATAGTCTAAACAGCTTGTTTCTTTTGGAACATATATGTATATAAGACATGTTGTCGACCCCTCAAGCTCATCTAACTACTTTAAGATTTTGGAACCCAAGAAATTGCATGACTGATGATGGCAAACATGCTTTCATTTGATTTCAGTGCGCACACGGGCCAGAATCACAGCAGATGTTGATTTTTGGCGTCTATTCGCCGAGAAAACTTCATTTGACTCAAATATTCATTTGAGCTGCTAGGCTCTTAATTCTTGCCAGATCGTTTTAGAAAACTTTGTACTTTAAGAAGACTCCATAAGCAAGGTATGTATGTGCTTTGAATTGAGTTTGCATAAGCACTTTTTTGAAAACGCAGTACATGTTTGATTTGATGTTCATTCACGACGAGAGAGGGAATTTGAACATAATATAGTCTAAACAGCTTGTTTCTTTTGGAACATATATGTATATAAGACATGTTGTCGACCCTCAAGCTCATCTAACTACTTTGAGATTTTGGAACCCAAGAAATTGCATGACTGATGATGGCAAACATGCTTTCATTTGATTTCAGTCTTGCGCGGCAGACCAGAATCACATCAGATGTTGATTTTTGGCGTCTATTCGAGAAAACTTCATTTGACTCAAATATTCATTTGAGCTGCTAGGCTCTTAATTCTTGCCAGATCGTTTTAGAAAACTTTGTACTTTAAGAAGACTCCATAAGCAAGGTATGTATGTGCTTTGAATTGAGTTTGCATAAGCACTTTTTGAAAGCAGTACATGTTTGATTTGATGTTCATTAGCGATGACGAGAGAATTTGACCATAATATAGTCTAAACAGCTTGTTTCTTTTGGAACATATATGTATATAAGACATGTTGTCGACCCCTCAAGCTCATCTAACTACTTTAAGATTTTGGAACCCAAAATCATTGCATGACTGATGATGGCAAACATGCTTTCATTGGATTTCAGTGCGCACACGGGCCAGAATCACAGCAGATGTTGATTTTTGGCGTCTATTAGCCGAGAAAACTTCATTTGACTCAAATATTCATTTGAGCTGCTAGGCTCTTAATTCTTGCCAGATCGTTTTAGAAAACTTTGTACTTTAAGAAGACTCCATAAGCAAGGTATGTATGTGCTTTGAATTGAGTTTGCATAAGCACTTTTTGAAAACGAAGTACATGTTTGATTTGATGTTCATTACATGACGAGAGAGTGAATTTGACCATAATATAGTCTAAACAGCTTGTTTCTTTTGGAACATATATGTATATAAGACATGTTGTCGACCCCTCAAGCTCATCTAACTACTTTAAGATTTTGGAACCCAAGAAATTGCATGACTGATGATGGCAAACATGCTTTCATTTGATTTCAGTCTTCGGCAGACCAGAATCACAGCAGATGTTGATTTTTGGCGTCTATTCGGAAAACTTCATTTGACTCAAATATTCATTTGAGCTGCTAGGCTCTTAATTCTTGCCAGATCGTTTTAGAAAACTTTGTACTTTAAGAAGACTCCATAAGCAAGGTATGTATGTGCTTTGAATTGAGTTTGCATAAGCACTTTTTGAAAGCAGTACATGTTTGATTTGATGTTCATTACATGACGAGAGAGAATTTGAACATAATATAGTCTAAACAACTTGTTTCTTTTGGAACATATATGTATATAAGACATGTTGTCGACCCCTCAAACTCATCTAACTACTTTAAGATTTTGGAACCCCCAAGAAATTGCATGACTGATGATGGCAAACATGCTTTCATTTGATTTCAGTGCGCGGGCAGACCCAGAATCACAGCAGATGTTGATTTTTGGCGTCTATTAAGCGAAAACTTCATTTGACTCAAATATTCATTTGAGCTGCTAGGCTCTTAATTCTTGCCAGATCGTTTTAGAAAACTTTGTACTTTAAGAAGACTCCATAAGCAAGGTATGTATGTGCTTTGAATTGAGTTTGCATAAGCACTTTTTGAAAGCGCAGTACATGTTTGATTTGATGTTCATTAGCGACGAGAGAGAATTTGAACATAATATAGTCTAAACAACTTGTTTCTTTTGGAACATATATGTATATAAGACATGTTGTCGACCCTCAAGCTCATCTAACTACTTTAAGATTTTGGAACCCAAGAAATTGCATGACTGATGATGGCAAACATGCTTTCATTTGATTTCAGTCTTGCGACAGGCCAGAATCACAGCAGATGTTGATTTTTGGCGTCTATTCAGCGAAAACTTCATTTGACTCAAATATTCATTTGAGCTGCTAGGCTCTTAATTCTTGCCAGATCGTTTTAGAAAACTTTGTACTTTAAGAAGACTCCATAAGCAAGGTATGTATGTGCTTTGAATTGAGTTTGCATAAGCACTTTTTGAAAACGCAGTACATGTTTGATTTGATGTTCATTACATGACGAGAGAGAATTTGAACATAATATAGTCTAAACAGCTTGTTTCTTTTGGAACATATATGTATATAAGACATGTTGTCGACCCTCAAGCTCATCTAACTACTTTGAGATTTTGGAACCCAAGAAATTGCATGACTGATGATGGCAAACATGCTTTCATTTGATTTCAGTCTTGACGGGCCAGAATCACAGCAGATGTTGATTTTTGGCGTCTATTCAGCGAAAACTTCATTTGACTCAAATATTCATTTGAGCTGCTAGGCTCTTAATTCTTGCCAGATCGTTTTAGAAAACTTTGTACTTTAAGAAGACTCCATAAGCAAGGTATGTATGTGCTTTGAATTGAGTTTGCATAAGCACTTTTTGAAAGCAGTACATGTTTGATTTGATGTTCATTAGCGACGAGAGAGAATTTGAACATAATATAGTCTAAACAACTTGTTTCTTTTGGAACATATATGTATATAAGACATGTTGTCGACCCTCAAGCTCATCTAACTACTTTAAGATTTTGGAACCCAAGAAATTGCATGACTGATGATGGCAAACATGCTTTCATTTGATTTCAGTCTTTACGGGCCAGAATCACAGCAGATGTTGATTTTTGGCGTCTATTCGCCAAGAAAACTTCATTTGACTCAAATATTCATTTGAGCTGCTAGGCTCTTAATTCTTGCCAGATCGTTTTAGAAAACTTTGTACTTTAAGAAGACTCCATAAGCAAGGTATGTATGTGCTTTGAATTGAGTTTGCATAAGCACTTTTTGAAAACGCAGTACATGTTTGATTTGATGTTCATTCGCGACGAGAGAGGGAATTTGAACATAATATAGTCTAAACAACTTGTTTCTTTTGGAACATATATGTATATAAGACATGTTGTCGACCCCTCAAGCTCATCTAACTACTTTAAGATTTTGGAACCCAAGAAATTGCATGACTGATGATGGCAAACGTGCTTTCATTTGATTTCAGTCTTGACAGGCCAGAATCACAGCAGATGTTGATTTTTTGGCGTCTATTAGCGAAAACTTCATTTGACTCAAATATTCATTTGAGCTGCTAGGCTCTTAATTCTTGCCAGATCGTTTTAGAAAACTTTGTACTTTAAGAAGACTCCATAAGCAAGGTATGTATGTGCTTTGAATTGAGTTTGCATAAGCACTTTTTGAAAACGCAGTACATGTTTGATTTGATGTTCATTAGCGACGAGAGAGAATTTGAACATAATATAGTCTAAACAGCTTGTTTCTTTTGGAACATATATGTATATAAGACATGTTGTCGACCCTCAAGCTCATCTAACTACTTTAAGATTTTGGAACCCAAGATTGCATGACTGACTGATGATGGCAAACATGCTTTCATTTGATTTCAGTCTTGCACAGGCCAGAATCACAGCAGATGTTGATTTTTGGCGTCTATTAGCGAGAAAACTTCATTTGACTCAAATATTCATTTGAGCTGCTAGGCTCTTAATTCTTGCCAGATCGTTTTAGAAAACTTTGTACTTTAAGAAGACTCCATAAGCAAGGTATGTATGTGCTTTGAATTGAGTTTGCATAAGCACTTTTTGAAAGCATGCAGTACATGTTTGATTTGATGTTCATTACATGACGAGAGAGAATTTTGAACATAATATAGTCTAAACAACTTGTTTCTTTTGGAACATATATGTATATAAGACATGTTGTCGACCCTCAAGCTCATCTAACTACTTTAAGATTTTGGAACCAAGAAATTGCATGACTGATGATGGCAAACATGCTTTCATTTGATTTCAGTGCTTGGGCCAGAATCATCACAGCAGATGTTGATTTTTGGCGTCTATTAGCGAAAACTTCATTTGACTCAAATATTCATTTGAGCTGCTAGGCTCTTAATTCTTGCCAGATCGTTTTAGAAAACTTTGTACTTTAAGAAGACTCCATAAGCAAGGTATGTATGTGCTTTGAATTGAGTTTGCATAAGCACTTTTTGAAAAGCATAGTACATGTTTGATTTGATGTTCATTAGCGACGAGAGAGAATTTGAACATAATATAGTCTAAACAACTTGTTTCTTTTGGAACATATATGTATATAAGACATGTTGTCGACCCTCAAGCTCATCTAACTACTTTAAGATTTTGGAACCAAGAAATTGCATGACTGATGATGGCAAACATGCTTTCATTTGATTTCAGTCTTGCAGACGGGCCAGAATCACAGCAGCTGTTGATTTTTGGCGTCTATTTCAGCGAAAACTTCATTTGACTCAAATATTCATTTGAGCTGCTAGGCTCTTAATTCTTGCCAGATCGTTTTAGA
The DNA here is from genome assembly GCF_016859285.1 of Xiphias gladius. NCBI lineage: Eukaryota > Metazoa > Chordata > Actinopteri > Istiophoriformes > Xiphiidae > Xiphias > Xiphias gladius. The sequence goes on along the minus strand of NW_024401716.1, from coordinate 214,567 downwards.
AAACTTTGTACTTTAAGAAGACTCCATAAGCAAGGTATGTATGTGCTTTGAATTGAGTTTGCATAAGCACTTTTGAAAGCAAGTACATGTTTGATTTGATGTTCATTACATGACGAGAGAGGAATTTGAACATAATATAGTCTAAACAACTTGTTTCTTTTGGAACATATATGTATATAAGACATGTTGTCGACCCCTCAAGCTCATCTAACTACTTTAAGATTTTGGAACCCAAGAAATTGCATGACTGATGATGGCAAACATGCTTTCATTTGATTTCAGTCTTGACGGGCCAGAATCACAGCAGCTGTTGATTTTTGGCGTCTATTTCAGCGAAAACTTCATTTGACTCAAATATTCATTTGAGCTGCTAGGCTCTTAATTCTTGCCAGATCGTTTTAGAAAACTTTGTACTTTAAGAAGACTCCCATAAGCAAGGTATGTATGTGCTTTGAATTGAGTTTGCATAAGCACTTTTTGAAAACGCAGTACATGTTTGATTTGATGTTCATTAGCGACGAGAGAGAATTTGAACATAATATAGTCTAAACAACTTGTTTCTTTTGGAACATATATGTATATAAGACATGTTGTCGACCCCTCAAGCTCATCTAACTACTTTAAGATTTTGGAAACAAGAAATTGAATGACAGATGATGGCAAACATGCATTCATTTGATTTCAGTCTTACAGACCAGAATCACAGCAGATGTTGATTTTTGGCGTCTATTTAGCGAAAACTTCATTTGACTCAAATATTCATTTGAGCTGCTAGGCTCTTAATTCTTGCCAGATCGTTTTAGAAAACTTTGTACTTTAAGAAGACTCCATAAGCAAGGTATGTATGTGCTTTGAATTGAGTTTGCATAAGCACTTTTTGAAAACGCAGTACATGTTTGATTTGATGTTCATTACATGACGAGAGGAATTTGAACATAATATAGTCTAAACAACTTGTTTCTTTTGGAACATATATGTATATAAGACATGTTGTCGACCCTCAAGCTCATCTAACTACTTTAAGATTTTGGAACCCAAGAAATTGCATGACTGATGATGGCAAACATGCTTTCATTTGATTTCAGTCTTGACAGGCCAAAATCACAGCAGATGTTGATTTTTGGCGTCTATTCTCCGAAATAACTTCATTTGACTCAAATATTCATTTGAGCTGCTAGGCTCTTAATTCTTGCCAGATCGTTTTAGAAAACTTTGTACTTTAAGAAGACTCCATAAGCAAGGTATGTATGTGCTTTGAATTGAGTTTGCATAAGCACTTTTTTGAAAACTAATTACATGTTTGATTTGATGTTCATTATGACGAGAGAGGAATTTGAACATAATATAGTCTAAACAAGCTTGTTTCTTTTGGAACATATATGTATATAAGACATGTTGTCGACCCTCAAGCTAATCTAACTAATTTAAGATTTTGGAACCAAAGAAATTGAATGACTGATGATTGCAAACATGCTTTAATTTGATTTCAGTCTTGACAGGCCAGAATCACAGCAGATGTTGATTTTTGGCGTCTATTACGAGAAAACTTCATTTGACTCAAATATTCATTTGAGCTGCTAGGCTCTTAATTCTTGCCAGATCGTTTTAGAAAACTTTGTACTTTAAGAAGACTCCATAAGCAAAAGTATGTATGTGCTTTGAATTGAGTTTGCATAAGCACTTTTTTAACGCAGTACATGTTTGATTTGATGTTCATTACATGACGAGAGAATTTGAACATAATATAGTCTAAACAACTTGTTTCTTTGGAAACATATATGTATATAAGACATGTTGTCGACCCTCAAGCTCATCTAACTACTTTAAGATTTTGGAACCAAGAAATTGCATGACTGATGATGGCAAACATGCTTTCATTTGATTTCAGTCTTGACGGGCCAGAATCACAGCAGATGTTGATTTTTGGCGTCTATTAAGCGAAAACTTCATTTGACTCAAATATTCATTTGAGCTGCTAGGCTCTTAATTCTTGCCAGATCGTTTTAGAAAACTTTGTACTTTAAGAAGACTCCCATAAGCAAGGTATGTATGTGCTTTGAATTGAGTTTGCATAAGCACTTTTTTGAAAGCGCAGTACATGTTTGATTTGATGTTCATTACATGACGAGAGAGAATTTGAACATAATATAGTCTAAACAGCTTGTTTCTTTTGGAACATATATGTATATAAGACATGTTGTCGACCCCTCAAGCTCATCTAACTACTTTAAGATTTTGGAACCCAAGAAATTGCATGACTGATGATGGCAAACATGCTTTCATTTGATTTCAGTCTTGCACAGGCCAGAATCACAGCAGATGTTGATTTTTGGCGTCTTTTAAGCGAGAAAACTTCATTTGACTCAAATATTCATTTGAGCTGCTAGGCTCTTAATTCTTGCCAGATCGTTTTAGAAAACTTTGTACTTTAAGAAGACTCCATAAGCAAGGTATGTATGTGCTTTGAATTGAGTTTGCATAAGCACTTTTTGAAAGCGCAGTACATGTTTGATTTGATGTTCATTAGCGACGAGAGAATTTGAACATAATATAGTCTAAACAGCTTGTTTCTTTTGGAACATATATGTATATAAGACATGTTGTCGACCCTCAAGCTCATCTAACTACTTTAAGATTTTGGAACCCAAGAAATTGCATGACTGATGAAGGCAAACATGCTTTCATTTGATTTCAGTCTTACAGGCCAGAATCACAGCAGATGTTGATTTTTGGCGTCTATTCGCCGAAAACTTCATTTGACTCAAATATTCATTTGAGCTGCTAGGCTCTTAATTCTTGCCAGATCGTTTTAGAAAACTTTGTACTTTAAGAAGACTCCATAAGCAAGGTATGTATGTGCTTTGAATTGAGTTTGCATAAGCACTTTTTGAAAAGCATAGTACATGTTTGATTTGATGTTCATTACATGACGAGAGAGAATTTGAACATAATATAGTCTAAACAACTTGTTTCTTTTGGAACATATATGTATATAAGACATGTTGTCGACCCTCAAGCTCATCTAACTACTTTAAGATTTTGGAACCAAGAAATTGCATGACTGATGATGGCAAACATGCTTTCATTTGATTTCAGTCTTGACAGGCCAGAATCACAGCAGATGTTGATTTTTGGCGTCTATATTAGCGAAAACTTCATTTGACTCAAATATTCATTTGAGCTGCTAGGCTCTTAATTCTTGCCAGATCGTTTTAGAAAACTTTGTACTTTAAGAAGACTCCCATAAGCAAGGTAGTATGTGCTTTGAATTGAGTTTGCATAAGCACTTTTGAAAGCATGAGTACATGTTTGATTTGATGTTCATTACATGACGAGAGAGAATTTGAACATAATATAGTCTAAACAACTTGTTTCTTTTGGAACATATATGTATATAAGACATGTTGTCGACCCCTCAAGCTCATCTAACTACTTTAAGATTTTGGAACCCAAGAAATTGCATGACTGATGATGGCAAACATGCTTTCATTTGATTTCAGTCTTACAGGCCAGAATCACAGCAGATGTTGATTTTTGGCGTCTATTAGCGAAAACTTCATTTGACTCAAATATTCATTTGAGCTGCTAGGCTCTTAATTCTTGCCAGATCGTTTTAGAAAACTTTGTACTTTAAGAAGACTCCATAAGCAAGGTATGTATGTGCTTTGAATTGAGTTTGCATAAGCACAGTTTTGAAAGCGCAGTACATGTTTGATTTGATGTTCATTACATGACGAGAGAGAATTTGAACATAATATAGTCTAAACAACTTGTTTCTTTTGGAACATATATGTATATAAGACATGTTGTCGACCCTCAAGCTCATCTAACTACTTTAAGATTTTGGAACCCAAAATTGCATGACTGATGATGGCAAACATGCTTTCATTTGATTTCAGTCGCACGGGCCAGAATCACAGCAGATGTTGATTTTTGGCGTCTATTACGAAAAACTTCATTTGACTCAAATATTCATTTGAGCTGCTAGGCTCTTAATTCTTGCCAGATCGTTTTAGAAAACTTTGTACTTTAAGAAGACTCCATAAGCAAGGTATGTATGTGCTTTGAATTGAGTTTGCATAAGCACTTTTTGAAAGCAGTACATGTTTGATTTGATGTTCATTATGACGAGAGAGGAATTTGAACATAATATAGTCTAAACAGCTTGTTTCTTTTGGAACATATATGTATATAAGACATGTTGTCGACCCCTCAAGCTCATCTAACTACTTTAAGATTTTGGAACCCAAGAAATTGCATGACTGATGATGGCAAACATGCTTTCATTTGATTTCAGTCAGCTTTACAGACAGAATCACAGCAGATGTTGATTTTTGGCGTCTATTAGCGAAAACTTCATTTGACTCAAATATTCATTTGAGCTGCTAGGCTCTTAATTCTTGCCAGATCGTTTTAGAAAACTTTGTACTTTAAGAAGACTCCATAAGCAAGGTATGTATGTGCTTTGAATTGAGTTTGCATAAGCACTTTTTGAAAAGCATAGTACATGTTTGATTTGATGTTCATTAGCGACGAGAGAGAATTTGAACATAATATAGTAAACTAAACAGCTTGTTTCTTTTGGAACATATATGTATATAAGACATGTTGTCGACCCTCAAGCTCATCTAACTACTTTAAGATTTTGGAACCCAAGAAATTGCATGACTGATGATGGCAAACATGCTTTCATTTGATTTCAGTCTTGCAGGCCAGAATCACAGCAGATGTTGATTTTTGGCGTCTATTACGAAAACTTCATTTGACTCAAATATTCATTTGAGCTGCTAGGCTCTTAATTCTTGCCAGATCGTTTTAGAAAACTTTGTACTTTAAGAAGACTCCATAAGCAAGGTATGTATGTGCTTTGAATTGAGTTTGCATAAGCACTTTTTGAAAACGCAGTACATGTTTGATTTGATGTTCATTAGCGACGAGAGATTGATTTTTAACATAATATAGTCTAAACTTATTGTTTCTTTTGGAACATATATGTATATAAGACATGTTGTCGACCCCTCAAGCTCATCTAACTACTTTAAGATTTTGGAACCCAAGAAATTGCATGACTGATGATGGCAAACATGCTTTCATTTGATTTCAGTGCAGACCCAGAATCACAGCAGATGTTGATTTTGGCGTCTATCGCCGAAAACTTCATTTGACTCAAATATTCATTTGAGCTGCTAGGCTCTTAATTCTTGCCAGATCGTTTTAGAAAACTTTGTACTTTAAGAAGACTCCCATAAGCAACGTATGTATGTGCTTTGAATTGAGTTTGCATAAGCACTTTTTGAAAAACGCAGTACATGTTTGATTTGATGTTCATTAGCGACGAGAGAATTTGAACATAATATAGTCTAAACAGCTTGTTTCTTTTGGAACATATATGTATATAAGACATGTTGTCGACCCCTCAAGCTCATCTAACTACTTTAAGATTTTGGAACCCAGAAATTGCATGACTGATGATGGCAAACATGCTTTCATTTGATTTCAGTCTTGACAGGCCAGAATCACAGCAGATGTTGATTTTTGGCGTGAAAACTTCATTTGACTCAAATATTCATTTGAGCTGCTAGGCTCTTAATTCTTGCCAGATCGTTTTAGAAAACTTTGTACTTTAAGAAGACTCCATAAGCAAGGTATGTATGTGCTTTGAATTGAGTTTGCATAAGCACTTTTTGAAAAGCAGTACATGTTTGATTTGATGTTCATTACATGACGAGAGAGAATTTGAACATAATATAGCCTAAACAACTTGTTTCTTTTGGAACATATATGTATATAAGACATGTTGTCGACCCCTCAAGCTCATCTAACTACTTTAAGATTTTGGAACCCAAGAAATTGCATGACTGATGATGGCAAACATGCTTTCATTTGATTTCAGTGCGCAGACCAGAATCACAGCAGATGTTGATTTTTGGCGTCTATTCTCAGAGAAAACTTCATTTGACTCAAATATTCATTTGAGCTGCTAGGCTCTTAATTCTTGCCAGATCGTTTTAGAAAACTTTGTACTTTAAGAAGACTCCATAAGCAAGGTATGTATGTGCTTTGAATTGAGTTTGCATAAGCACTTTTTGAAAAGCATAGTACATGTTTGATTTGATGTTCATTTAGCGACGAGAGAGAATTTGAACATAATATAGTCTAAACAACTTGTTTCTTTTGGAACATATATGTATATAAGACATGTTGTCGACCCCTCAAGCTCATCTAACTACTTTAAGATTTTGGAACCCAAGAAATTGCATGACTGATGATGGCAAACATGCTTTCATTTGATTTCAGTCTTGCAGACGGGCCAGAATCACAGCAGATGTTGATTTTTGGCGTCTATTCAGCGAAAAACTTCATTTGACTCAAATATTCATTTGAGCTGCTAGGCTCTTAATTCTTGCCAGATCGTTTTAGAAAACTTTGTACTTTAAGAAGACTCCATAAGCAAGGTATGTATGTGCTTTGAATTGAGTTTGCATAAGCACTTTTTGAAAAGCGCAGTACATGTTTGATTTGATGTTCATTAGCGACGACAGAGGGAATTTGAACATAATATAGTCTAAACAGCTTGTTTCTTTTGGAACATATATGTATATAAGACATGTTGTCGACCCCTCAAGCTCATCTAACTACTTTAAGATTTTGGAACCCAGAAATTGCATGACTGATGATGGCAAACATGCTTTCATTTGATTTCAGTCTTGCAGGCCAGAATCACAGCAGATGTTGATTTTTGGCGTCTATTAGAAAACTTCATTTGACTCAAATATTCATTTGAGCTGCTAGGCTCTTAATTCTTGCCAGATCGTTTTAGAAAACTTTGTACTTTAAGAAGACTCCATAAGCAAGGTAAGTATGTGCTTTGAATTGAGTTTGCATAAGCACTTTTTTAGCGCAGTACATGTTTGATTTGATGTTCATTACAGACGACGAGAGAATTTGAACATAATATAGTCTAAACAACTTGTTTCTTTTGGAACATATATGTATATAAGACATGTTGTCGACCCTCAAGCTCATCTAACTACTTTAAGATTTTGGAACCCAAGAAATTGCATGACTGATGATGGCAAACATGCTTTCATTTGATTTCAGTGCGCTACGGGCCAGAATCACAGCAGATGTTGATTTTTGGCGTCTATTCAGCGAAAACTTCATTTGACTCAAATATTCATTTGAGCTGCTAGGCTCTTAATTCTTGCCAGATCGTTTTAGAAAACTTTGTACTTTAAGAAGACTCCATAAGCAAGGTATGTATGTGCTTTGAATTGAGTTTGCATAAGCACTTTTTGAAACGCAGTACATGTTTGATTTGATGTTCATTACATGACGAGAGGAATTTGAACATAATATAGTCTAAACAACTTGTTTCTTTTGGAACATATATGTATATAAGACATGTTGTCGACCCTCAAGCTCATCTAACTACTTTAAGATTTTGGAACCAAGAAATTGCATGACTGATGATGGCAAACATGCTTTCATTTGATTTCAGTGCGGGCCAGAATCACAGCAGATGTTGATTTTGGCGTCTATTGCGAGAAAACTTCATTTGACTCAAATATTCATTTGAGCTGCTAGGCTCTTAATTCTTGCCAGATCGTTTTAGAAAACTTTGTACTTTAAGAAGACTCCATAAGCAAGGTAAGTATGTGCTTTGAATTGAGTTTGCATAAGCACTTTTTGAAAAGCGCAGTACATGTTTGATTTGATGTTCATTAGCGACGAGAGAGAATTTGAACATAATATAGTCTAAACAACTTGTTTCTTTTGGAACATATATGTATATAAGACATGTTGTCGACCCTCAAGCTCATCTAACTACTTTAAGATTTTGGAACCCAAGAAATTGCATGACTGATGATGGCAAACATGCTTTCATTTGATTTCAGTCTTGCGCAGACCCAGAATCTCAGCAGATGTTTATTTTTGGCGTCTATTAGCGAGAAAACTTCATTTGACTCAAATATTCATTTGAGCTGCTAGGCTCTTAATTCTTGCCAGATCGTTTTAGAAAACTTTGTACTTTAAGAAGACTCCATAAGCAAGGTAAGTATGTGCTTTGAATTGAGTTTGCATAAGCACTTTTTGAAAGCGCAGTACATGTTTGATTTGATGTTCATTACATGACGAGAGAGAATTTGAACATAATATAGTCTAAACAGCTTGTTTCTTTTGGAACATATATGTATATAAGACATGTTGTCGACCCTCAAGCTCATCTAACTACTTTAAGATTTTGGAACCCAAGAAATTGCATGACTGATGATGGCAAACATGCTTTCATTTGATTTCAGTCTTGAACTTTCCCAGAATCACAGCAGATGTTGATTTTTGGCGTCTATTCGCCGAAAACTTCATTTGACTCAAATATTCATTTGAGCTGCTAGGCTCTTAATTCTTGCCAGATCGTTTTAGAAAACTTTGTACTTTAAGAAGACTCCATAAGCAAGGTAATTATGTGCTTTGAATTGAGTTTGCATAAGCACTTTTGAAAAGCGCAGTACATGTTTGATTTGATGTTCATTAGACGAGAGGGAATTTGAACATAATATAGTCTAAACAGCTTGTTTCTTTTGGAACATATATGTATATAAGACATGTTGTCGACCCCTCAAGCTCATCTAACTACTTTAAGATTTTGGAACCCAAGAAATTGCATGACTGATGATAGCAAACATGCTTTCATTGGATTTCAGTGCGCACACGGGCCAGAATCACAGCAGATGTTGATTTTTGGCGTCTATTCGCCGAGAAAACTTCATTTGACTCAAATATTCATTTGAGCTGCTAGGCTCTTAATTCTTGCCAGATCGTTTTAGAAAACTTTGTACTTTAAGAAGACTCCATAAGCAAGGTATGTATGTGCTTTGAATTGAGTTTGCATAAGCACTTTTTTGAAAACGCAGTACATGTTTGATTTGATGTTCATTTGACGAGAGGGAATTTGAACATAATATAGTCTAAACAGCTTGTTTCTTTTGGAACATATATGTATATAAGACATGTTGTCGACCCCTCAAGCTCATCTAACTACTTTAAGATTTTGGAACCCAAGAAATTGCATGACTGATGATGGCAAACATGCTTTCATTGGATTTCAGTCTTTGAGCAGACCAGAATCACAGCAGATGTTGATTTTTGGCGTCTATTAGCGAAAACTTCATTTGACTCAAATATTCATTTGAGCTGCTAGGCTCTTAATTCTTGCCAGATCGTTTTAGAAAACTTTGTACTTTAAGAAGACTCCATAAGCAAGGTAAGTATGTGCTTTGAATTGAGTTTGCATAAGCATTTTTTGAAAAGCAAGTACATGTTTGATTTGATGTTCATTACTGTGAGAGAGAATTTGAACATAATATAGTCTAAACAACTTGTTTCTTTTGGAACATATATGTATATAAGACATGTTGTCGACCCTCAAGCTCATCTAACTACTTTAAGATTTTGGAACCCAAGAAATTGCATGACTGATGATGGCAAACATGCTTTCATTTGATTTCAGTCTTGCAGACGGGCCAGAATCACAGCAGATGTTGATTTTTGGCGTCTATTACGAAAAACTTCATTTGACTCAAATATTCATTTGAGCTGCTAGGCTCTTAATTCTTGCCAGATCGTTTTAGAAAACTTTGTACTTTAAGAAGACTCCATAAGCAAGGTAAGTATGTGCTTTGAATTGAGTTTGCATAAGCACTTTTTGAAAACGCAGTACATGTTTGATTTGATGTTCATTAGAGACGAGAGAGAATTTGAACATAATATAGTCTAAACAACTTGTTTCTTTTGGAACATATATGTATATAAGACATGTTGTCGACCCCTCAAGCTCATCTAACTACTTTAAGATTTTGGAACCCAAGAAATTGCATGACTGATGATGGCAAACATGCTTTCATTTGATTTCAGTGCACAGACTTTCCAAAATCACAGCAGATGTTGATTTTTGGCGTCTATTCGCTGAGAAAACTTCATTTGACTCAAATATTCATTTGAGCTGCTAGGCTCTTAATTCTTGCCAGATCGTTTTAGAAAACTTTGTACTTTAAGAAGACTCCATAAGCAAGGTACGTATGTGCTTTGAATTGAGTTTGCATAAGCACTTTTTGAAAACGCAGTACATGTTTGATTTGATGTTCATTAGCATGACGAGAGAGAATTTGAACATAATATAGTCTAAACAGCTTGTTTCTTTTGGAACATATATGTATATAAGACATGTTGTCGACCCTCAAGCTCATCTAACTACTTTAAGATTTTGGAACCCAAGAAATTGCATGACTGATGATGGCAAACATGCTTTCATTTGATTTCAGTCTTGAGCAGGCCAGAATCACAGCAGATGTTGATTTTTGGCGTCTTTTCAGCAAGAAAACTTCATTTGACTCAAATATTCATTTGAGCTGCTAGGCTCTTAATTCTTGCCAGATCGTTTTAGAAAACTTTGTACTTTAAGAAGACTCCATAAGCAAGGTAAGTATGTGCTTTGAATTGAGTTTGCATAAGCACTTTTTTGAAAACGCAGTACATGTTTGATTTGATGTTCATTCGCAACGAGAGGGAATTTGAACATAATATAGTCTAAACAGCTTGTTTCTTTTGGAACATATATGTATATAAGACATGTTGTCGACCCCTCAAGCTCATCTAACTACTTTAAGATTTTGGAACCCAAGAAATTGCATGACTGATGATGGCAAACATGCTTTCATTTGATTTCAGTGCGCAGACGGGCCAGAATCACAGCAGATGTTGATTTTTGGCGTCTATTCGCCGAGAAAACTTCATTTGACTCAAATATTCATTTGAGCTGCTAGGCTCTTAATTCTTGCCAGATCGTTTTAGAAAACTTTGTACTTTAAGAAGACTCCATAAGCAAGGTATGTATGTGCTTTGAATTGAGTTTGCATAAGCACTTTTTGAAAAGCGCAGTACATGTTTGATTTGATGTTCATTAATAGCGACGAGAGAGAATTTGAACATAATATAGTCTAAACAACTTGTTTCTTTTGAACATACATATATGTATATAAGACATGTTGTCGACCCTCAAGCTCATCTAACTACTTTAAGATTTTGGAACCCAAGAAATTGCATGACTGATGATGGCAAACATGCTTTCATTTGATTTCAGTCTTAGCAGACCAAAATCACAGCAGATGTTGATTTTGGCGTCTATTCGCGAAAACTTAATTTGACTCAAATATTCATTTGAGCTGCTAGGCTCTTAATTCTTGCCAGATCGTTTTAGAAAACTTTGTACTTTAAGAAGACTCCATAAGCAAGGTAAGTATGTGCTTTGAATTGAGTTTGCATAAGCACTTTTGAAAGCATAGTACATGTTTGATTTGATGTTCATTAGCGGACGAGAGAATTTGAACATAATATAGTCTAAACAGCTTGTTTCTTTTGGAACATATATGTATATAAGATATGTTGTCGACCTCTCAAGCTCATCTAACTACTTTAAGATTTTGGAACCCAAGAAATTGCATGACTGATGATGGCAAACATGCTTTCATTTGATTTCAGTCGCAGACGGGCCAGAATCACAGCAGATGTTGATTTTTGGCGTCTATTAGCCGAAAACTTCATTTGACTCAAATATTCATTTTGAGCTGCTAGGCTCTTAATTCTTGCCAGATCGTTTTAGAAAACTTTGTACTTTAAGAAGACTCCATAAGCAAGGTAAGTATGTGCTTTGAATTGAGTTTGCATAAGCACTTTTTGAAAACGCAGTATATGTTTGATTTGATTTTCATTAGCGAAGAGAGAGGGAATTTGAACATAATATAGTCTAAACAGCTTGTTTCTTTTGGAACATATATGTATATAAGACATGTTGTCGACCCTCAAGCTCATCTAACTACTTTAAGATTTTGGAAGCTAAGAAATTGCATGACTGATGATGGCAAACGTGCTTTCATTTGATTTCAGTGCGCAGTTTGGCCAGAATCACAGCAGATGTTGAGTTTTGGCGTCTTTTCAGCGAGACTTCATTTGACTCAAATATTCATTTGAGCTGCTAGGCTCTTAATTCTTGCCAGATCGTTTTAGAAAACTTTGTACTTTAAGAAGACTCCATAAGCAAGGTAAGTATGTGCTTTGAATTGAGTTTGCATAAGCACTTTTTTGAAAACGCAGTACATGTTTGATTTGATGTTCATTACAACCGAGAGAGAATTTGAACATAATATATTCTAAACAACTTGTTTCTTTTGGAACATATATGTATATAAGATATGTTGTCGACCCCTCAAGCTCATCTAACTACTTTAAGATTTTGGAACCCAAGAAACTGCATGACTGATGATGGCAAACATGCTTTCATTTGATTTCAGTCTTGACGGGCCAGAATCACAGCAGATGTTGATTTTTGGCGTCTATTAAGCCGAAAACTTCATTTGACTCAAATATTCATTTGAGCTGCTAGGCTCTTAATTCTTGCCAGATCGTTTTAGAAAACTTTGTACTTTAAGAAGACTCCATAAGCAAGGTAAGTATGTGCTTTGAATTGAGTTTGCATAAGCACTTTTTGAAAAGCAGTACATGTTTGATTTGATGTTCATTTGCGACGAGAGAAGGAATTTGAACATAATATAGTCTAAACAGCTTGTTTCTTTTGGAACATATATGTATATAAGATATGTTGTCGACCCCTCAAGCTCATCTAACTACTTTAAGATTTTGGAACCCAGAAATTGCATGACTGATGATGGCAAACATGCTTTCATTTGATTTCAGTCTTGAACGGGCCAGAATCACAGCAGATGTTGATTTTGGCGTCTATTCGCGAAAACTTCATTTGACTCAAATATTCATTTGAGCTGCTAGGCTCTTAATTCTTGCCAGATCGTTTTAGAAAACTTTGTACTTTAAGAAGACTCCATAAGCAAGGTACGTATGTGCTTTGAATTGAGTTTGCATAAGCCCTTTTTGAAAAGCAGTACATGTTTGATTTGATGTTCATTACATGACGAGAGAGGGAATTTGAACATAATATAGTCTAAACAACTTGTTTCTTTTGGAACATATATGTATATAAGATATGTTGTCGACCCCTCAAGCTCATCTAACTACTTTAAGATTTTGGAAGCTAAGAAATTGCATGACTGATGATGGCAAACATGCTTTCATTTGATTTCAGTCAGAGCAGGCCAGAATCACAGCAGATGTTGATTTTGGCGTCTATTCACCGAAAACTTCATTTGACTCAAATATTCATTTGAGCTGCTAGGCTCTTAATTCTTGCCAGATCGTTTTAGAAAACTTTGTACTTTAAGAAGACTCCATAAGCAAGGTACGTATGTGCTTTGAATTGAGTTTGCATAAGCAATATTTTGAAAACGCAGTACTTGTTTGATATGATGATCATTAGCGACTAGAGAATTTGAACATAATATAGTCTAAACAGCTTGTTTCTTTTGGAACATATATGTATATAAGATATGTTGTCGATACCTCAAGCTCATCTAACTACTTTAAGATTTTGGAACCTAAGAAATTGCATGACTGATGATGGCAAACGTGCTTTCATTTGATTTCAGTACGCAGCCGGGCCAGAATCACAGCAGATGTTGATTTTTGGCGTCTATTCGCGAAAACTTCATTTGACTCAAATATTCATTTGAGCTGCTAGGCTCTTAATTCTTGCCAGATCGTTTTAGAAAACTTTGTACTTTAAGAAGACTCCCTAAGCAAGTAGTATGTGCTTTGAATTGAGTTTGCATAAGCACTTTTTGAAAGCGCAGTACATGTTTGATTTGATGTTCATTAGCGACGAGAGGAATTTGAACATAATATAGTCTAAACAGCTTGTTTCTTTTGGAACATATATGTATATAAGATATGTTGTCGACCCTCAAGCTCATCTAACTACTTTAACATTTTGGAACCCAAGAAATTGCATGACTGATGATGGCAAACATGCTTTCATTTGATTTCAGTCTTGCCAGGCAGAATCACAGCAGATGTTGATTTTTGGCGTCTATTCGCCGAGAAAAACTTCATTTGACTCAAATATTCATTTGAGCTGCTAGGCTCTTAATTCTTGCCAGATCGTTTTAGAAAACTTTGTACTTTAAGAAGACTCCATAAGCAAGGTAAGTATGTGCTTTGAATTGAGTTTGCATAAGCACTTTTTGAAACGCAGTACATGTTTGATTTGATGTTCATTACGACGAGAGAGAATTTGAACATAATATAGTCTAAACAACTTGTTTCTTTTGGAACATATATGTATATAAGATATGTTGTCGACCCTCAAGCTCATCTAACTACTTTAACATTTTGGAACCCAAGAAATTGCATGACTGATGATGGCAAACATGCTTTCCTTTGATTTCAGTACGCAGACTTTCCAAAATCACAGCAGATGTTGATTTTTGGCGTCTATTCGCCCAGAAAAACTTCATTTGACTCAAATATTCATTTGAGCTGCTAGGCTCTTAATTCTTGCCAGATCGTTTTAGAAAACTTTGTACTTTAAGAAGACTCCATAAGAAAGGTATGTATGTGCTTTGAATTGAGTTTTGCATAAGCACTTTTTAAAACGCAGTACATGTTTGATTTGATGTTCATTCGCGACGAGAGAGAATTTGAACATAATATAGTCTAAACAGCTTGTTTCTTTTGGAACATATATGTATATAAGATATGTTGTCGACCCTCAAGCTCATCTAACTACTTTAAGATTTTGGAACCCAGAAATTGCATGACTGATGATGGCAAACATGCTTTCATTTGATTTCAGTGCTGAGCGGGCCAAAATCACAGCAGATGATGATTTTTGGCGTCTTTTCGCCGAAAAGAAAACTTCATTTGACTCAAATATTCATTTGAGCTGCTAGGCTCTTAATTCTTGCCAGATCGTTTTAGAAAACTTTCTACTTTAAGAAGACCATAAGCAAAAGTAAGTATGTGCTTTGAATTGAGTTTGCATAAGCACTTTTTGAAAAAGCAGTACATGTTTGATTTGATGTTCATTAGCGACGAGAGAGGGAATTTGAACATAATATAGTCTAAACAGCTTGTTTCTTTTGGAACATATATATATATATGTATATAAGATATGTTGTCGACCCCTCAAGCTCATCTAACTACTTTAAGATTTTGGAACCTAAGAAATTGCATGACTGATGATGGCAAACATGCTTTCATTTGATTTCAGTCTGCAGACCAGAAATCACAGCAGATGTTGATTTTGGCGTCTATATCGCCGAAAAACTTCATTTGACTCAAATATTCATTTGAGCTGCTAGGCTCTTAATTCTTGCCAGATCGTTTTAGAAAACTTTCTACTTTAAGAAGACTCCATAAGCAAGGTAAGTATGTGCTTTGAATTGAGTTTGCATAAGCACTTTTTGAAAAGCAGTACATGTTTGATTTGATGTTCATTAGCGACAAGAGAATTTGAACATAATATAGTCTAAACAACTTGTTTCTTTTGGAACATATATGTATATAAGATATGTTGTCGACCCTCAAGCTCATCTAACTACTTTAAGATTTTGGAACCCAAGAAATTGCATGACTGATGATGGCAAACATGCTTTCATTTGATTTCAGTCTTACACAGGCCAGAATCACAGCAGATGTTGATTTTTGGCGTCTATTCAGCGAAAACTTCATATGACTCAAATATTCATTTGAGCTGCTAGGCTCTTAATTCTTGCCAGATCGTTTAGAAAACTTTGTACTTTAAGAAGACTCCATAAGAAAGGTAAGTATGTGCTTTGAATTGAGTTTGCATAAGCACTTTTTGAAAACGCAGTACATGTTTGATTTGATGTTCATTACATGACGAGAGGAATTTGAACATAATATAGTCTAAACAACTTGTTTCTTTTGGAACATATATGTATATAAGATATGTTGTCGACCCTCAAGCTCATCTAACTACTTTAAGATTTTGGAACCAGAAATTGCATGACTGATGATGGCAAACATGCTTTCATTTGATTTCAGTGCGCACACAGGCCAGAATCACAGCAGATGTTGATTTTGGCGTCTATTCAGCGAAAACTTCATTTGACTCAAATATTCATTTGAGCTGCTAGGCTCTTAATTCTTGCCAGATCGTTTTAGAAAACTTTCTACTTTAAGAAGACTCCATAAGAAAGGTAGGTATGTGCTTTGAATTGAGTTTGCATAAGCATTTTTTGAAAGCATGAGTACATGTTTGATTTGATGTTCATTATTTATGACGAGAGAGAATTTGAACATAATATAGTCTAAACAACTTGTTTCTTTTGGAACATATATGTATATAAGATATGTTGTCGACCCCTCAAGCTCATCTAACTACTTTAAGATTTTGGAACCAGAAATTGAAATTGCATGACTGATGATGGCAAACATGCTTTCATTTGATTTCAGTCTTGCAGACGGCCAAAATCACAGCAGATGTTGACTTTTGGCGTCTGTTCGCCGAAAAACTTCATTTGACTCAAATATTCATTTGAGCTGCTAGGCTCTTAATTCTTGCCAGATCGTTTTAGAAAACTTTCTACTTTAAGAAGACTCCCAAAAGCTTAGTATGTGCTTTGAATTGAGTTTGCATAAGCACTTTTTGAAAGCGCAGTACATGTTTGATTTGATGTTCATTACATGACGAGAGAGGAATTTGAACATAATATAGTCTAAACAGCTTGTTTCTTTTGGAACATATATGTATATAAGATATGTTGTCGACCCTCAAGCTCATCTGCTACTTTAAGATTTTGGAAGCTAAGTGCATGACTGATGATGGCGATACTTTCATTTGATTTCAGTCATAGACTTTCCAAAATCACAGCAGATGTTGATTTTTGGCGTCTGTCGCCGAAAGCTTCATTGACTCAAATGTTCATTTGAGCTGCTAAGCCTCTTAATTCTTGCCAGATCGTTTGAAAGGCTTTCTACTTTAAGAAGACTCGAAGCTTAAGGTAAGTATATTGCTTTGAATTGAGTTGCATAAGCACAATTTGGCATGGCACATGTTGGATTTGATGTTCATTACATGACCCGAGGGAATTTGAACATAATATAGTCTAAACAGCATTTCTTGTGGAACATATATGTATATAAAGATTATGTTTATCGACCCTCAAGCTCATCTAACTTCTTTAGATTTTGGAACCTAAGAAATTGCATGACTGATGGCAAACATGCTTTCATTTGATTTCAGTCGCATAGGCGGGCCAGCTTGTAGTCAATGTTGATTTTAAGCGTCTATTCATGAAAACTTCATTTGACTCAAATATTCATTTGAGCTGCTAGGTTCTTAATTCTTGCCAGATCGTTTTAGAAAACTTTGTACTTTAAGAAGACTCCATAACCAGAGTAAGTATGTGCTTCAGATTGAGTTTGTACAAGACATTTTTGAAAAGCGCCCAGTACATGTTTGATTTGATGTTCATGCGACAAGAGAGAATTTGAACATATTACTAGTCCTAAACAGCAGCTTTCTTGTGGAACATATGTATATAGATATGTTATCGACCCTCAAGCTCATCTAACTACTTTAAGATTTTTTGGACAAGAAATTGCATGACTGATGATGGCAAACATGCTTTCATTTGATTTCAGCGTGCGCTACAGGCCAGAATCGCAGCAAAGATGTTGATTTTTAGGCGTCTTTCAGCGAAGAAACTTCATTTGACTGAAATATTCATTTGGCTGCTAGGCTCTTAATTCACTTCTTGAATGGATTTTAGAAAGGCTTTCTAATTTAAGAAGACTCGAAGAAAGAAAGCTAAGTATGTGCTTTGAATTGAGTTTGTAAAGCATTTTTTGAAGAGCACTTGATACATGTTTGATTCGATATTTATTTACATGAGCGAAGGAATTGAACATAATATAAGTCTAAGCAACTTCTTTCTTTTTGGAAAAATATATGTATATATATAAGATATGGTATACGACCCCTCAAGCTCATCTAACTACTTTAAGATTTTGGAACCCAGAAATTGCATGACTGATGATGGCAAACATGCTTTCATTTGATTTCAGTCTTTACAGGCCAGAATAAGCAGCAGATGTTGATTTTTGGCGTCTTTTCAGAAAACTTCATTTGACTCAAATATTCATTTTGAGCTGCTAGGCTCTTAATTCCTTGCCAGAATCGTTTAAACTTTCTACTTTAGAAGACTCGAAAAGAAAGCTAAGTATGTGCTTTGAATTGAGGTTTAACAAGAGCATTTTGAAGCATAGCAGTACATGTTTGAATTTGGATGGGCTTCATTAGCTTTGACGAGAGAGGAATTTGAACATAATATAGTCCTAAACCAGCTTGTTTCTTCCATGGAACATATATGTTATATAAGATATGTTGTATGCGACCCCTCAAGCTCATCTAACTACTTTAAGATTTTGGAACCTAGAAATTGCATGACTGATGTGATGTGCAAACATGCTTTCATTTGATTTCAGTCATGAGCGAGGGCCAAAATCACCTTGCAGATGTTCACTTTTGGGCGTCTATTAAGCCTTGAAAAACTTCATTTGACTCAAATATTCATTTGGTAGCTGCTGAAACAACTTGATTCTTGCCGCAGATCGTTTTAGAAAACTTTCTACTTGGTTGAAAGCAGCCTTCGAAGCAAAGTAAGTAGGAGTGTGCTGTGAATTGAGTTTGCATAAGGACTTTTTAGCTTGCCAGTACATGTTGGATTTGATGTTCATTACGTGAGAGAGAATTTGAACATAATATAGTCTAAACAGCTTGTTTCTTTTGGAATATATATATGCCCTATATATATATGTATATAAGATATGTTGTCGACCCCTCAAGCTCATCTAACTACTTTAACATTTTGGAAGCTAAGAAATTGCATGACTGATGATGGCAAACATGCTTTCATTTGATTTCAGTCTTGAGCGGGCCAAAATCATAACAGATGGTGACTTTTGGCGTCTGTTCAGCGAAAATTTCATTTGACTCAAATATTCATTTGAGCTGCTAGGCTCTTAATTCTTGCCAGATCGTTTTAGAAAACTTTCTACTTTGAGAAGACTCCCAAAGAAAGGTAGTATGTGCTTTGATTTTAGTTTGCATAAGCTTTTTTTGAAACGCAGGACATTTTTGATTTTATGTTCAATCGCGACGAGAGAGGAATTTGAACATAATATAGTCTAACAACTTGTTTCTTTTGGAACATACCTATATATGTATATAAGATATGTTGTCGACCCTCAAGCTCATCTAACTACTTTAAGATTTTGGAACCTAAGAAATTGCATGACTGATGATGGCAAACATGCTTTCATTTTGATTTCAGTCTTGCAGACGGGCCAAAATCACAGCAGATGTTCACTTCTGGCATCTTTTCGCCGAGAAAACTGCATTTGACTCAAATATTCATTTGAGCTGCTAGGCTCTTAATTCTTGCCAGATCGTTTTAGAAAACTTTGTACTTTAAGAAGACTCCATAAGTAAGGTAAGTATGTGCTTTGAATTGAGTTTGCATAAGCACAATTTTGAAAACGCAGTACATGTTTGATTTGATGTTCATTCGCGACAAGAGAGGGAATTTGAACATAATATAGTCTAAACAGCTTGTTTCTTTTGGAACATACCTATATATATGTATATAAGATATGTTGTCGACCCCTCAAGCTCATCTAACTACTTTAAGATTTTGGAACCCAAGAAATTGCATGACTGATGATGGCAAACATGCTTTCATTTGATTTCAGTGCGCAGACGGGCCAAAATCACAGCAGATGGTGACTTTTGGCGTCTGTTCACCGAGAAAATTTCATTTGACTCAAATATTCATTTGAGCTGCTAGGCTCTTAATTCTTGCCAGATCGTTTTAGAAAACTTTCTACTTTAAGAAGACTCCCAAAGAAAGCTTAGTATGTGCTTTGAATTGAGTTTGCATAAGCACAATTTTGAAAACGCAGTACATGTTGGATTTGATGTTCATTCGCGACGAGAGGGAATTTGAACATAATATAGTCTAAACAGCTTGTTTCTTTTGGAACATATATGTATATAAGATATGTTGTCGACCCCTCAAGCTCATCTAACTACTTTAAGATTTTGGAACCCAAGAAATTGCATGACTGATGATGGCAAACATGCTTTCATTTGATTTCAGTCTTGAGCGGGCCAAAATCACAGCAGATGGTGACTTTTGGCGTCTGTTCGCCGAAAATTTCATTTGACTCAAATATTCATTTTGAGCTGCTAGGCTCTTAATTCTTGCCAGATCGTTTTAGAAAACTTTCTACTTTAAGAAGACTAAGCAAAGTAAGTATGTGCTTTGAATTGAGTTTGCATAAGCACAATTTTGAAGACGCAGTACATGTTTGATTTGATGTTCATTACGACGGAGAGGAATTTGAACATAATATAGTCTAAACAACTTGTTTCTTTTGGAACATATATGTATATAAGATATGTTGTCGACCCTCAAGCTCATCTAACTACTTTAAGATTTTGGAACCCAAGAAATTGCATGACTGATGATGGCAAACATGCTTTCATTTGATTTCAGTCGCACAGGCCAAAATCACAGCAGATGTTGATTTTTGGCGTCTTAGCGAAAAACTTCATTTGACTCAAATATTCATTTGAGCTGCTAGGCTCTTAATTCTTGCCAGATCGTTTTAGAAAACTTTCTACTTTAAGTAGACTCCATAAGCAAAGGTATGTATGTGCTTTGAATTGAGTTTGCATAAGCATTTTTGAAAACGCAGTACATGTTTGATTTGATGTTCATTGACGAGAGAGAATTTGAACATAATATAGTCTAAACAACTTGTTTCTTTTGGAACATATATGTATATAAGATATGTTGTCGACCCCTCAAGCTCATCTAACTACTTTAAGATTTTGGAACCCAAGAAATTGCATGACTGATGATGGCAAACATGCTTTCATTTGATTTCAGTGCTTGCAGACGGGCCAAAATCACAGCAGATGTTGATTTTGGCGTCTGTTCAGAAAACTTCATTTGACTCAAATATTCATTTGAGCTGCTAGGCTCTTAATTCTTGCCAGATCGTTTTAGAAAACTTTGTACTTTAAGTAGACTCCATAAGCAAGGTATGTATGTGCTTTGAATTGAGTTTGCATAAGCACAATTTTGAAAATAGTACATGTTGGATTTGATGTTCATTATGACGAGAGAGGGAATTTGAACATAATATAGTCTAAACAGCTTGTTTCTTGTGGAACATATATGTATATAAGATATGTTGTCGACCCCTCAAGCTCATCTAACTACTTTAAGATTTTGGAACCTAAGAAATTGCATGACTGATGATGGCAAACATGCTTTCATTTGATTTCAGTCTTGCAGCGGGCCAAAATCACAGCAGATGGTGACTTTTGGCGTCTGTTCGCCGAGAAAATTTCATTTGACTCAAATATTCATTTGAGCTGCTAGGCTCTTAATTCTTGCCAGATCGTTTTAGAAAACTTTCTACTTTAAGAAGACTCCCAAAGAAAGCTTAGTATGTGCTTTGAATTGAGTTTGCATAAGCACAATTTTGAAAACGCAGTACATGTTGGATTTGATGTTCATTCGCGACGAGAGAGGGAATTTGAACATAATATAGTCTAAACAGCTTGTTTCTTTTGGAACATATATGTATATAAGATATGTTGTCGACCCTCAAGCTCATCTAACTACTTTAAGATTTTGGAACCTAAGAAATTGCATGACTGATGATGGCAAACATGCTTTCATTTGATTTCAGTCATGAGCGGGCCAAAATCATAGCAGATGTTCACTTTTGGCGTCTTTTAGCCGAAAACTTCATTTGACTCAAATATTCATTTGAGCTGCTAGGCTCTTAATTCTTGCCAGATCGTTTTAGAAAACTTTCTACTTTAAGCAGACTTCAAGCAAAGTAAGTATGTGCTGTGAATTGAGTTTGCATAAGGACTTTTTGAAAAGCGCAGTACATGTTGGATTTGATGTTCATTCATGACGAGAGAGAGAATTTGAACATAATATAGTCTAAACAACTTGTTTCTTTTGGAATATACCTATATATATATGTATATAAGATATGTTGTCGACCCTCAAGCTCATCTAACTACTTTAAGATTTTTGGAACCCAGAAATTGCATGACTGATGATGGCAAACATGCTTTCATTTGATTTCAGTCGCTACGGGCCAAAATCACAGCAGATGTTGACTTTTGGCGTCTTTTCAGCGAAAACTTCATTTGACTCAAATATTCATTTGAGCTGCTAGGCTCTTAATTCTTGCCAGATCGTTTTAGAAAACTTTCTACTTTAAGAAGACTCCATAAGCAAGGTATGTATGTGCTTTGAATTGAGTTTGCATAAGCACTTTTTTGAAAACGCAGTA
Source organism: Xiphias gladius (assembly GCF_016859285.1). Lineage (NCBI taxonomy): Eukaryota > Metazoa > Chordata > Actinopteri > Istiophoriformes > Xiphiidae > Xiphias > Xiphias gladius. Next base: position 192,250 of record NW_024401716.1, on the reverse strand, counting down.
CATGTTTGATTTGATGTTCATTAGCTGACGAGGGAATTTGAACATAATATAGTCTAAACAGCTTGTTTCTTTTGGAATATACCTATATATATATGTATATAAGATATGTTGTCGACCCCTCAAGCTCATCTAACTACTTTAAGATTTTGGAACCTAAGAAATTGCATGACTGATGATGGCAAACGTGCTTTCATTTGATTTCAGTCTTGACGGGCCAAAATCACAGCAGATGTTGACTTTTGGCGTCTGTTACTTGAAAATTTCATTTGACTCAAATATTCATTTGAGCTGCTAGGCTCTTAATTCTTGCCAGATCGTTTTAGAAAACTTTCTACTTTAAGAAGACTCCCAAAGAAAGCTTAGTATGTGCTTTGAATTGAGTTTGCATATAAGCACAATTTTGAAAACGCAGTACATGTTGGATTTGATGTTCATTCATGACGAGAGAATTTGAACATAATATAGTCTAAACAGCTTGTTTCTTTTGGAACATACCTATATATATATGTATATAAGATATGTTGTCGACCCCTCAAGCTCATCTAACTACTTTAAGATTTTGGAACCTAAGAAATTGCATGACTGATGATGGCAAACATGCTTTCATTTGATTTCAGTCTTGACGGGCCAAAATCACAGCAGATGTTGACTTTTGGCGTCTGTTAGCGAAAAATTTCATTTGACTCAAATATTCATTTGAGCTGCTAGGCTCTTAATTCTTGCCAGATCGTTTTAGAAAACTTTCTACTTTAAAAAGACTCCCAAAGAAAGCTTAGTATGTGCTTTGAATTGAGTTTGCATAAGCACAATTTTGAAAACGCAGTACATGTTGGATTTGATGTTCATTACATGACGAGAGAGAATTTGAACATAATATAGTCTAAACAACTTGTTTCTTTTGGAATATATATACCCTATATATATATGTATATAAGATATGTTGTCGACCCCTCAAGCTCATCTAACTACTTTAAGATTTTGGAACCTAAGAAATTGCATGACTGATGATGGCAAACATGCTTTCATTTGATTTCAGTGCGCAGACGGGCCAAAATCATAGCAGATGTTCACTTTTGGCGTCTTTTCGCCGAGAAAACTGCATTTGACTCAAATATTCATTTGAGCTGCTAGGCTCTTAATTCTTGCCAGATCGTTTTAGAAAACTTTCTACTTTAAGCAGACCTTCGAAGCAAAGTAAGTAAGTGCTGTGAATTGAGTTTGCATAAGGACTTTTTTGAAAAGCATGAGTACATGTTGGATTTGATGTTCATTACGACGAGAGAGGGAATTTGAACATAATATAGTCTAAACAGCTTGTTTCTTTTGGAATATACCTATATATATATGTATATAAGATATGTTGTCGATCCCTCAAGCTCATCTAACTACTTTAAGATTTTGGAAGCTAAGAAATTGCATGACTGATGATGGCAAACGTGCTTTCATTTGATTTCAGTGCGCAGACGGGCCAAAATCACAGCAGATGGTGACTTTTGGCGTCTGTTCGCCGAGAAAATTTCATTTGACTCAAATATTCATTTGAGCTGCTAGGCTCTTAATTCTTGCCAGATCGTTTTAGAAAACTTTCTACTTTAAGAAGACTCCCAAAGAAAGCTTAGTATGTGCTTTGAATTGAGTTTGCATAAGCACAATTTTGAAAAGCATGTACATGTTGGATTTGATGTTCATACATGACGAGAGAATTTGAACATAATATAGTCTAAACAGCTTGTTTCTTTTTGAACATACCTAAATATATATGAATATAAGATATGTTCTCGACCCCTCAAGCTCATCTAACTACTTTAAGATTTTGGAACCCAAGAAATTGCATGACTGATGATGGCAAACATGCTTTCATTTTATTTCAGTCTAGGCCAGACGGGCCAAAATCACAGCAGATGTTCACTTCTGGCGTCTTTTCGCCGAGAAAACTGCATTTGACTCAAATATTCATTTGAGCTGCTAGGCTCTTAATTCTTGCCAGATCGTTTTAGAAAACTTTGTACTTTAAGAAGACTCCATAAGCAAGGTAAGTATGTGCTTTGAATTGAGTTTGCATAAGCACTTTTTTGAAAACGCAGTACATGTTTGATTTGATGTTCATTCGCGACAAGAGAGGGAATTTGAACATAATATAGTCTAAACAGCTTGTTTCTTTTGGAACATATATGTATATAAGACATGCTGTCGACCCCTCAAGCTCATCTAACTACTTTAAGATTTTGGAAGCTAAGAAATTACATGACTGATGATGGCAAACGTGCTTTCATTTGATTTCAGTGCGCAGACGGGCCAGAATCACAGCAGATGTTGATTTTTGGCGTCTATTCGCCGAGAAAACTTCATTTGACTCAAATATTCATTTGAGCTGCTAGGCTCTTAATTCTTGCCAGTTCGTTTTAGAAAACTTTCTACTTTAAGACGACTCCCAAAGAAAGCTTAATATGTGCTTTGAATTGAGTTTGCATAAGCACTTTTTTGAAAACGCAGTACATGTTTGATTTGATGTTCATTCGCGATGAGAGAGGGAATTTGAACTTAATATAGTCTAAACAGCTTGTTTCTTTTGGATCATATATGTATATAAGACTTGTTGTCGACCCCTCAAGCTCATCTAACTACTTTAAGATTTTGGAAGCTAAGAAATTGCATGACTGATGATGGCAAACGTGCTTTCATTTGATTTCAGTGCGCAGACTTTCCAAAATCACAGCAGATGTTGATTTTTGGCGTCTATTCGCCGAGAAAACTTCATTTGACTCAAATATTCATTTGAGCTGCTAAGCTCTTAATTCTTGCCAGATCGTTTTAGAAAACTTTCTACTTTAAGAAGACTCCCGAAGCAAGGTAAGTATGTGCTTTGAATTGAGGTTGCATAAGCACAATTTTGAAAAGCATAGTACATGTTGGATTTGATGTTCATTCATGACGAGAGAGAATTTGAACATAATATAGTCTAAACAGCTTGTTTCTTGTGGAACATATATGTATATAAGATATGTTGTCGACCCCTCAAGCTCATCTAACTACTTTAAGATTTTGGAACCTAAGAAATTGCATGACTGATGATGGCAAACATGCTTTCATTTGATTTCAGTCTTGAGCAGACCCAGAAACACAGCAGATGTTGATTTTTGGCGTCTATTCGCCGAGAAAACTTCATTTGACTCAAATATTCATTTGAGCTGCTAGGTTCTTAATTCTTGCCAGATCGTTTTAGAAAACTTTGTACTTTAAGAAGACTCCATAAGCAAGGTAAGTATGTGCTTTGAATTGAGTTTGTACAAGCATTTTTTGAAAACGCAGTACATGTTTGATTTGATGTTCATTCGCGACAAGAGAGGGAATTTGAACATAATATAGTCTAAACAGCTTGTTTCTTTTGGAACATATATGTATATAAGATATGTTGTCGACCCCTCAAGCTCATCTAACTACTTTAAGATTTTGGAACCCAAGAAATTGCATGACTGATGATGGCAAACATGCTTTCATTTGATTTCAGTTCGCAGACGGGCCAGAATCGCAGCAGATGTTGATTTTTGGCGTCTTTTCAGCGAGAAAACTTCATTTGACTGAAATATTCATTTGAGCTGCTAGGCTCTTAATTCTTGCCAGATCGTTTTAGAAAACTTTCTAATTTAAGAAGACTCCCGAAGAAAGCTAAGTATGTGCTTTGAATTGAGTTTGTAGAAGCATTTTTTGAAGACGCAGTACATGTTTGATTTGATGTTATTTCGCGACGAGAAAGGGAATTTGAACATAATATAGTCTAAACAGCTTCTTTCTTTTGGAAAATATATGTATATAAGATATGTTGTCGACCCCTCAAGCTCATCTAACTACTTTAAGATTTTGGAACCCAAGAAATTGCATGACTGATGATGGCAAACATGCTTTCATTTGATTTCAGTCTTTACAGGCGGGCCAGAATCGCAGCAGATGTTGATTTTTGGCGTCTTTTCAGCGAGAAAACTTCATTTGACTCAAATATTCATTTGAGCTGCTAGGCTCTTAATTCTTGCCAGATCGTTTTAGAAAACTTTCTACTTTAAGAAGACTCCCGAAGAAAGCTAAGTATGTGCTTTGAATTGAGTTTGTAGAAGCATTTTTTGAAAACGCAGTACATGTTTGATTTGATGTTCATACGCGACGAGAGAGGGAATTTGAACATAATATAGTCTAAACAGCTTGTTTCTTGTGGAACATATATGTATATAAGATATGTTGTCGACCCCTCAAGCTCATCTAACTACTTTAAGATTTTGGAACCTAAGAAATTGCATGACTGATGATGGCAAACATGCTTTCATTTGATTTCAGTGCGCAGACGGGCCAAAATCATAGCAGATGTTCACTTTTGGCGTCTTTTCGCCGAGAAAACTGCATTTGACTCAAATATTCATTTGAGCTGCTAGGCTCTTAATTCTTGCCAGATCGTTTTAGAAAACTTTCTACTTTAAGCAGACCTTCGAAGCAAAGTAAGTAAGTGCTGTGAATTGAGTTTGCATAAGGACTTTTTTGAAAACGCAGTACATGTTGGATTTGATGTTCATTCGCGACGAGAGAGGGAATTTGAACATAATATAGTCTAAACAGCTTGTTTCTTTTGGAATATACCTATATATATATGTATATAAGATATGTTGTCGACCCCTCAAGCTCATCTAACTACTTTAAGATTTTGGAAGCTAAGAAATTGCATGACTGATGATGGCAAACGTGCTTTCATTTGATTTCAGTGCGCAGACGGGCCAAAATCACAGCAGATGTTGACTTTTGGCGTCTGTTCGCAGAGAAAACTTCATTTGACTCAAATATTCATTTGAGCTGCTAGGCTCTTAATTCTTGCCAGATCGTTTTAGAAAACTTTGTACTTTAAGAAGACTCCATAAGCAAGCTATGTATGTGCTTTGAATTGAGTTTGCATAAGCAATTTTTTTAAAACGCAGTACATTTTTGATTTGATTTTCATTCGCGACGATTGAGTGAATTTGACCATAATATATTCTAAACAGCTTGTTTCTTTTGTAACATATATGTATATAAGATATGTTCTCGACCCTCAAGCTCATCTAACTACTTTAAGATTTTGGAACCCAAGAAATTGCATGACTGATGATGGCAAACATGCTTTCATTTGATTTCAGTCTTAGACGGGCCAAAATCACAGCAGATGTTCACTTTTGGCATCTTTTCCGAAAACTGCATTTGACTCAAATATTCATTTGAGCTGCTAGGCTCTTAATTCTTGCCAGATCGTTTTAAACTTTGTACTTTAAGAAGACTCCATAAGTAAGGTAAGTATGTGCTTTGAATTGAGTTTGCATAAGCACAATTTTGAAAGCGCTGTACATGTTTGATTTGATGTTCATTCGCGACAAGAGAGGGAATTTGAACATAATATAGTCTAAACAGCTTGTTTCTTGTGGAACATATATGTATATAAGATATGTTGTCGACCCCTCAAGCTCATTTAACTACTTTAAGATTTTGGAACCCAAGAAATTGCATGACTGATGATGGCAAACATGCTTTCATTTGATTTCAGTCTTGAGCGGGCCAAAATCACAGCAGATGGTGACTTTTGGCGTCTGTTCGCCGAGAAAATTTCATTTGACTCAAATATTCATTTGAGCTGCTAGGCTCTTAATTCTTGCCAGATCGTTTTAGAAAACTTTCTACTTTAAGAAGACTCCCAAAGAAAGCTTAGTATGTGCTTAGAATTGAGTTTGCATAAGCACAATTTTGAAAACGCAGTACATGTTGGATTTGATGTTCATTCGCGACGAGAGAGGGAATTTGAACATAATATAGTCTAAACAGCTTGTTTCTTGTGGAACATATATGTATATAAGATATGTTGTCGACCCCTCAAGCTCATCTAACTACTTTAAGATTTTGGAAACTAAGAAATTGCATGACTGATGATGGCAAACATGCTTTCATTTGATTTCAGTGCGCAGTCTATCCAAAATCACAGCAGATGGTGACTTTTGGCGTCTGTTCGCCGAGAAAATTTCATTTGACTCAAATATTCATTTGAGCTGCTAGGCTCTTAATTCTTGCCAGATCGTTTTAGAAAACTTTCTACTTTAAGAAGACTCCCGAAGCAAAGTAAGTAAGTGCTTTGAATTGAGTTTGCATAAGCACTTTTTGAAAGCATAGTACATGTTTGATTTGATGTTCATTAGCGGCGAGAGAATTTGAACATAATATAGTCTAAACAGCTTGTTTCTTTTGGAACATATATGTATATAAGATATGTTGTCGACCCCTCAAGCTCATCTAACTACTTTAAGATTTTGGAAGCTAAGAAATTGCATGACTGATGATGGCAAACATGCTTTCATTTGATTTCAGTCTTGAGCAGGCCAAAATCACAGCAGATGTTGATTTTTGGCGTCTGTTCGCGAAAATTTCATTTGACTCAAATATTCATTTGAGCTGCTAGGCTCTTAATTCTTGCCAGATCGTTTTAGAAAACTTTCTACTTTAAAAAGACTCCCAAAGAAAGCTTAGTATGTGCTTTGAATTGAGTTTGCATAAGCACAATTTTGAAAGCAGTACATGTTTGATTTGATGTTCATTACATTTAGACGAGAGAGAATTTGAACATAATATAGTCTAAACAACTTGTTTCTTTTGGAACATACCTATATATATATGTATATAAGATATGTTGTCGACCCTCAAGCTCATCTAACTACTTTAAGATTTTGGAACCCAAGAAATGCATGACTGATGATGGCAAACATGCTTTCATTTGATTTCAGTCTTGACGGGCCAAAATCACAGCAGATGTTGACTTTGGCGTCTGTTCACGAAAATTTCATTTGACTCAAATATTCATTTGAGCTGCTAGGCTCTTAATTCTTGCCAGATCGTTTTAGAAAACTTTCTACTTTAAAAAGACTCCCAAAGAAAGCTTAGTATGTGCTTTGAATTGAGTTTGCATAAGCACAATTTTGAAAAGCACTTAGTACATGTTGGATTTGATGTTCATTAGCGGCGCAGAGAGGAATTTGAACATAATATAGTCTAAACAGCTTGTTTCTTTTGGAACATACCTATATATATATGTATATAAGATATGTTGTCGACCCCTCAAGCTCATCTAACTACTTTAAGATTTTGGAACCTAAGAAATTGCATGACTGATGATGGCAAACATGCTTTCATTTGATTTCAGTCATGCAGACGGGCCAAAATCACAGCAGATGTTGACTTTTGGCGTCTATTAGCGAAAACTTCATTTTGACTCAAATATTCATTTGAGCTGCTAGGCTCTTAATTCTTGCCAGATCGTTTTAGAAAACTTTCTACTTTAAGAAGACTCCCAAAAAGCTTAGTATGTGCTTTGAATTGAGTTTGCATAAGCACAATTTTGAAAGCATGAGTACATGTTGGATTTGATGTTCATTATGACGAGAGAGGAATTTGAACATAATATAGTCTAAACAGCTTGTTTCTTTTGAATATACCTATATATATATGTATATAAGATATGTGTTGTCGACCCTCAAGCTCATCTAACTACTTTAAGATTTTGGAACCTAAGAAATTGCATGACTGATGATGGCAAACATGCTTTCATTTGATTTCAGTCGAGCAGGCCCAAAATCACAGCAGATGTTGACTTTTGGCGTCTTTTCACGAAAAAACCATTTGACTCAAATATTCATTTGAGCTGCTAGGCTCTTAATTCTTGCCAGATCGTTTTAGAAAACTTTCTACTTTTAAGCAGACCTTGAAGCAAAAGTAAGTAAGTGCTGTGAATTGAGTTTGCATAAGGACTTTTTGAAAAGCAGTACATGTTGGATTTGATGTTCATTAGCACGAGAGAGAATTTGAACATAATATAGTCTAAACAGCTTGTTTCTTTTGGAATATACCTATATATATATGTATATAAGATATGTTGTCGATCCCTCAAGCTCATCTAACTACTTTAAGATTTTGGAAGCTAAGAAATTGCATGACTGATGATGGCAAACGTGCTTTCATTTGATTTCAGTCTTTGAGCAGACCAAAATCACAGCAGATGTTGATTTTTGGCGTCTTTTAGCGAGAAAACTTCATTTGACTCAAATATTCATTTGAGCTGCTAGGCTCTTAATTCTTGCCAGATCGTTTTAGAAAACTTTCTACTTTAAGAAGACTCCCAAAGAAAGCTTAGTATGTGCTTTGAATTGAGTTTGCATAAGCACAATTTTGAAAACGCAGTACATGTTGGATTTGATGTTCATTACATGACGAGAGAGAATTTGAACATAATATAGTCTAAACAGCTTGTTTCTTTTGGAACATATATATATGTATATAAGATATGTTGTCGACCCTCAAGCATATCTAACTACTTTAAGATATTGGAAGCTAATAAATTGAATGACTGATGATGGCAAACATGCTTTCATTTGATTTCAGTCTTGCAGACGGGCCAAAATCACAGCAGATGTTGACTTTTGGCGTCTTTTAGCCGAAAACTTCATTTGACTCAAATATTCATTTGAGCTGCTAGGCTCTTAATTCTTGCCAGATCGTTTTAGAAAACTTTCTACTTTAAGAAGACTCCCGAAGCAAGGTAGGTATGTGCTTTGAATTGAGTTCGCATAAGCATTTTTTGAAAACGCGGGACATGTTTGATTTGATGTTCATTCGCGACAAGAGAGGAATTTGAACATAATATAGTCTAAACAGCTTGTTTCTTTTGGAGAATATATGTATATAAGATATGTTGTCGACCCCTCAAGCTCATCTAACTACTTTAAGATTTTGGAAGCTAGAAATTGCATGACTGATGATGGCAAACATGCTTTCATTTGATTTCAGTGCTTGAGCGGGCCAGAATCACAGCAGATGTTGATTTTTGTCGTCTATTCGCCGAGAAAGCTTCATTTGACTCAAATATTCATTTGAGCTGCTAGGCTCTTAATTCTTGCCAGTTCGTTTTAGAAAACTTTCTACTTTAAGAAGACTCCCAAAAGCTTAATATGTGCTTTGAATTGAGTTTGCATAAGCACTTTTTGAAAACGCAGTACATGTTTGATTTGATGTTCATTAGATGAGAGGGAATTTGAACTTAATATAGTCTAAACAGCTTGTTTCTTTTGGATCATATATGTATATAAGATATGTTGTCGACCCCTCAAGCTCATCTAACTACTTTAAGATTTTGGAAGCTAAGAAATTGCATGACTGATGATGGCAAACGTGCTTTCATTTGATTTCAGTCTGAGACTTTCCAAAATCACAGCAGATGTTGATTTTTGGCGTCTATTCGCCGAGAAAACTTCATTTGACTCAAATATTCATTTGAGCTGCTAAGCTCTTAATTCTTGCCAGATCGTTTTAGAAAACTTTCTACGTTAAGAAGACTCGAAGCAAAGGTAAGTATGTGCTTTGAATTGAGTTTGCATAAGCACAATTTTAAAAGCGCCAGTACATGTTGGATTTGATGTTCATTAGCGGCGAGAGAGAATTTGAACATAATATAGTCTAAACAGCTTGTTTCTTGTGGAACTATATATATATGTATATAAGATATGTTGTCGACCCTCAAGCTCATCTAACTACTTTAAGATTTTGGAACCTAAGAAATTGCATGACTGATGATGGCAAACATGCTTTCATTTGATTTCAGTGCTTGAGCAGGCCAAAATCACAGCAGATGTTGATTTTTGGCGTCTATTCGCCGAGAAAACTTCATTTGACTCAAATATTCATTTGAGCTGCTAGGTTCTTAATTCTTGCCAGATCGTTTTAGAAAACTTTGTACTTTAAAGACTCCATAAGCAAGGTAAGTATGTGCTTTGAATTGAGTTTGTACAAGCATTTTTTGAAAACGCAGTACATGTTTGATTTGATGTTCATTCGCGACAAGAGAGGGAATTTGAACATAATATAGTCTAAACAGCTTGTTTCTTGTGGAACATATATGTATATAAGATATGTTGTCGACCCCTCAAGCTCATCTAACTACTTTAAGATTTTGGAACCCAAGAAATTGCATGACTGATGATGGCAAACATGCTTTCATTTGATTTCAGTGCGCACACGGCCAAAATCACAGCAGATGTTGATTTTTGGCGTCTTTTCAGCGAGAAAACTTCATTTGACTGAAATATTCATTTGAGCTGCTAGGCTCTTAATTCTTGCCAGATCGTTTTAGAAAACTTTCTAATTTAAGAAGACTCCCGAAGAAAGCTAAGTATGTGCTTTGAATTGAGTTTGTAGAAGCATTTTTTGAAGACGCAGTACATGTTTGATTTGATGTTATTCTTGACGAAGGAATTTGAACATAATATAGTCTAAACAACTTGTTTCTTTTGGAACATACTATATATGTATATAAGATATGTTGTCGACCCTCAAGCTCATCTAACTACTTTAAGATTTTGGAAGCTAAGAAATTGCATGACTGATGATGGCAAACATGCTTTCATTTGATTTCAGTCTTGTACGGGCCAGAATCACAGCAGATGTTGATTTTTGGCGTCTTTTCAGCGAAAACTTCATTTGACTCAAATATTCATTTGAGCTGCTAGGCTCTTAATTCTTGCCAGATCGTTTTAGAAAACTTTCTACTTTAAGAAGACTCCCGAAAGCAAGCTAAGTATGTGCTTTGAATTGAGTTTGCAGAAGCATTTTTTGAAAGCACTTACATGTTTGATTTGATGTTCATTGGCGAGAGAGGAATTTGAACATAATATAGTCTAAACAACTTGTTTCTTGTGGATATATCTATACATATATGTATATAAGATATGTTGTCGACCCTCAAGCTCATCTAACTACTTTAAGATTTTGGAACCTAAGAAATTGCATGACTGATGATGGCAAACATGCTTTCATTTGATTTCAGTGCTAGACAGGCCAAAATCATAGCAGATGTTCATTTTTGGCGTCTTTTCTGGGCCGAAGAAAACTTCATTTGACTCAAATA